>NW_020799097.1:26151591-26159483 GCF_003259725.1 Athene cunicularia | reverse complement strand
TTGCTGTATTTTGGTTGCTTTATTATTATCCTTTTACTCTCTAAATTACTTACATAACAAATACCCAATACACATTTTAAAAAGCTGCAGACATTCCATCAGGGAAGCACTTTAAGGATCAGAAAAGTAGGATCTTGATTTGAGATATTAAAAAAATTAGAAGCTCAACTATAGGACAAATAAAGGTGCTTAAATAGGATAAATATGATTGCTACCTCCGACAGGTATGTACAGTCCAGGAGGTACAAAACTGTGAACACGCATGCAGAAAACTGGATTAAGAAAGGCAGTAAAAATATTACCCCTCACCAATTCCCTTATATAAACCTTCTGTTAGACTTTTACCTTTTAGAGGTAGACCTGAAGCAGGGCCCACACAAAAAATTGCTACAGGTTTTGTAATGATTTGTTTCCATGAAGGAGTTTGTCAAACTAGACCCACAGGCTGTCAGCTCTGGAGCAGAGATGCTGCTAAATGTTTATTTAGAGCTTACAAAAACACCGCCCTGATCTGTTGGAAATGATGCACATCACTGCACCAAATAAATATGAAACAAATGTCTTTATTTATATAAATCATAGAACATTCTTTTAGATTATTAGAAACACTTTGGAAAACTAAATTTGTTTTACAGCATTTTGATCACTCCCACTTATCAGATTTTGGCTGCATGCCTAGCTTAAGAGCACAGCATCCTAAGAGCTTGTGGTCTGAGCGCTGGAATGTAAGCATCAGGGTTATTGCAAAGAAATGGTTAATTTTAAAAGACTGCAGCAGTATTTTTGTTGATTTTAGGCTTTTCAAAGTTTGGAACAGTCTCCACATTTTCAGTCATATTTAGTCTACCAATAGTAAGAAGCTACAGTCTTAAAATCCACAATTCTAAACTTTTCTCACAACAGAGATTTGGTCTATGCAAAAGCAAGAGATGACCAGCTGTTTGTAGATCATTATTTTGCAATCTCTAGTTCTAAAAAAAATAAACTGAGTTTAGAGTAGTCCTGGAGGAAATTCCACTACAAACTAACAAGTAAAAAATAAAATATGTCAGAAATCCTTGTTCTGACCACACCCCTTCACCTAATCCTACACCTGAGCTGTTGCAGGAAAAATAGTGTCCCAGAGGAAAGCTATGCTGGATTAAAAGCATTGCAGAGTAACTCAGAGCAATATAATTCAGGATAACCCTTGGTTTTCTTGATTATTTATTTCTACTGATGGATACAAAAATTTAGACCTTGCTGTTCATCTCATGTTAATGCATGAGGCTTTACTGAAACTGTTGAGATTACACCAATTTTGATGCAATGAAGCTATCTCTGAGAAGTTTCAGGTTGGACAGAGGTTCCGTCTAACAGAAATACAATCTAACCTATGCTAAAAATATGTCCCTAGAGACAAAGAAATAACAGCTAGCATAATTCTTTTTTGTCTACTATCTCTTCAGTCACATTTTTAGGATGTATAAACTCTACAGAATAATTAGTAATTTTACTTCCAAGTATATTTTTATCGTGATGCACTAATGCCAACAGATCATTTTCTTTGTACTTACCTGATGTTGGAGGTGGCCAAGGCTCATCCGACCTGGTGGGCTCAACGGGGTGGTCACAGACATCCCAGTAGTCAGCACAACAGTCTACGGGGCCAGGAGAACCTGAGGCACAGAACTGATCACAATAACATATAGCTGCTTTGGAGACAATGTTAAAGCTGCAGTCATCATTTCTTCCTGTGCAACAGCCTCGTACCCTGCAGGACCTTCCCTGATACAGACTCCTTTTCAGCCTGTTCCACTTTGCAGAACCATCACCTTCAACAGAATAAAGTCCTCGGGAGAAATTTCTTCTAGAGTCAAGCTGCTTTGCCATCCAAACTTCACTTGCAATGCCATATAAGATCAATAGCTGACTTACGAGCCACATTCTTCTGCCCCTAGCAGCCTTCTTTGAAGGTCTCAGTGCTTCACTTTATCAATAAATGTTCATTTACTGTATATGTAATACCTTCAGTTAGTGTTCAGAAAGAAATCTGAACAGAAAGCTGCAGACTATGGTTTTCTAGGAAGACTCTGCATGTGTTAATTATTAGTCAGACATGTTGTAAACTCATTTATTTGCCCAAGATACAAAGATACTGGAAACAGAGACGCAACTATGTATTCAACATTATGAAATGCTGGGTGCATTCTTTTGCAAGTGAGAAAATTTAAAGTAAATTTTTCAGAATATATAGAATATACATGGTCCAATGGATTAGTTCTATACTTGTAACTTCTAAAATCAAAACAATGTGAAGAATGACTACATGGTGTCAGAGAAAGTTCTCTTTTGGGCTTCATTTACCTGAGACAAATATGTTCTCCATATGATTGGAAACTATGCAACACTTGGGTTGCATTTCATCTACTTTTTCCTTTCTGATATGCAGGGCTATATCACTGCACTGAATTTATCCTGCTCCCCCATTTTAATCTTGTTTCCAGTGATCTAGCTTAACTTTATATGCTCTCTTTTGCACTGTATTACTGTGGTCAAATTCAGAAAAAATGAGGTGATTTTCAGTATAAACTACTACCCAAAGATATTCTTTAAGATTTGCATTTCTTGAGTCAAAATGAACCTGGCAATCATTGTAAATAGCATAATAAATATCCACTGATGAATACTCATTCCGATTTAAAAAGGAAATGGCTGCATTAATAAAACCACAAAGAAAACCAGAGCAGATATCAAAAGGTAAGTCTAAAAGCCTTCACTACTTGATCTATGATCTCCAAGTTTTTGAACTGCAGACCTAAAGAAATATGCACAGTACTGTTGCCAAAACTAAAAAGATTCAGAAAAAGCAGCAAAGAACTTTGAAGTTTCTAGCAGAGGTAGCATATAAGGCTAAATTTTAAAAAATATAATAGTTTCAAATGCTGAACAGTTACAAGAAAATTTAAGTCTCCAAAGCTGAACAAGCAGAGGTAAAAACCAGTCATCCTTCTGTCTCCATTTGTTAGTAAATGAGAGAAACCTGGAGAAGCTGATGGCAGACTGTTTTCTAGGGAATGAAGGGAATCTTTCCCTTTGTGACCAGCGGGGCTGTTCAGTGCTGCCGGAAGTCATAGCATCAAAGGCCAGCTACTTTGAAAGCACAGCTGGGAGCGCAGCTGGTTTAGATGCATTGCCATGAATGGCAGAGACATGAGGAACGTGTGTGTATGTTTATATATATGTGGACTTGTAATCCAAATGTTCAAGTCTTTACTACAGTTTCTTGCCAGCAGTGCTTTTATTGGACCTGCCTCCCACGCTGTCCCCACCACAGCTAAAGAACTGCAGATGAGGGGAAATTGCATCAGACCACACGATTTTTATTTTGCTCTGTTGCAAACAATCTTCTGTGAGGAAGTTAATAGAAAGACCAAGGTCAGCAACATGCAATCACTGTACATTACATAATAGGACATAAATCTTAGCCTTCAAATTTGCTCTGTGTGTTTTTTATTAAATTCTGTTTATGAGACAAAAATCTGGGCAACATTAAGTCTGTCGCTGACTGCTATAATGCATCAAATATATTGTGAGAAAAATAAGAAAAGACATGTTCATGGAAACTCAGGTGAAGTGCTCAATAGAAATGATAACCTATTTCTTTTCCTTACGTCTATGCAGTTCTATCAGTTCCGAGAGAATGACTCCTAATTTGCACTGACATTAACAAAATGTAAATTTATTTGTTATTACAGACCTTTGGAAGTATTTTTACAAAGTTATCCCCTTGCTCTGGAAGCATAAGAAATAAAAAAAGCTATCATATGTGATAAATGTTATCAGCCAGTCAGATAAAGTGAATAGGCACATCTGTGTTTTAAATTACAGACCTCTGGTTTCATTTGGTTTTGTTTGTTTTGTTTTGTTTTTTTTAATTTTCAACTTTTAAAGACTTGCTGATGATAAAACCAGAGGCAAGGAATTTGCTTAGAAATTACGTGAACTAGAGTACACAAAAATGAGAATTCTTTCAAAGGAAGGTGAAAATGTGACTCGTGTTTCTAAACAGCTTTGTTTTGTGACACAAGAAACTGTGCTGAACATTGACAAAATCCATTTTTCCCAACTGTTGGCATGTGTTCAAACCTTAAAAAAAACCCATGAATATATTCTATTGTGGTTCAGCAAATATTTTTATTTCAGTAGTTTCTTTTGTAAGTGAAAATAGCTCTCTGTTCACTGTATGAAAGCATGTATTGACTTACCTGTAACTGTTTAGAAACAGTTAAATATGATCCTTTTTCTCTATTGAAGATTAACCTATTCCAAGCATAAGAGCTCTGCTAAACTTCTGAGTTAGGGTCCTAGTCCTAGTTCTAGTTTGCACAGTTAAGTATAAAAATATCCAATTTGTACCTGTTTCAGCATTACCTGACATCTACATTTAGCAGGAATTCAAATTCTAATATCACTGAACACTTGGTGGAGTAACAATTAAAAAACAGTTTAAGATGTCCAAGAATCTCTCAAAAGCTGAAGCAAGATTATTCCACAGCCTTTCTATCAAGTCTCCCTGATTTGTCTGAATGAGCCTACTGGGTATCATAAAAATCACATTTCTAATCACTTTCAGAGTACAGGCAATAGCAATGGCCAACAAGGCTCTGAGCGCTGAAGGTCACTCCCAGGACGGATGGCAGAGCCCACCCATCAGAAGACTGCAGCACCTTCCCTTCCTCTGCCTGCTGCAAGCGGACCGGGGTCAAGCCTTACGCACAGACAGAGGGACAACTGCAGTACTGCTACCTTGTGCCAGGATAATGAAGTGACTCTGTTAGTTTAGGAAGAAACCAGTATGCCAGACACCAGCTCAGTCATTTGACAGTAGACACAACTCAATGCATTAGCGAACCCATGCAACTGCTTATCTCCAGTTTAAACTCTGCAGTGATACTGGTCATCCCTTTCTTTGAACTCAAACAGAAATTTAACTGGTGACTCCTTGCACAAAACGCATCATTGATTTGTAATGGCTACAATAGCTTACACTCACTACTCTTTATTATTAATGGCTGCAACACAGTAAAAGTTTTTAAAGCAAAACCACTTCACCAAAAGTGTTGTCCCACAATGTCTTCTCTTTCCCATGTACTAATGGCAGAATAAGATTAATCATCCCAAACTATGAGTGACTTGCTCCTGGATGTGTTTACACAGAGAAAAGCTGTGTCTTAAAGTTATTTTCTCACTGTTACTTTCATCTCCATATGTTTGGAGCGGGCGCAGGAACCCTGGCAGCTCATGGCTGTGGGTTTTTGGCATGGTATGGAGCAGAGCCACTTTTAATCCAAGCATTTCAGGGCTGTCTATTTCAATTCTTATGGTGCCAATCCAGGTTACATGTAACTGGGAATAATGACAAATTTCATCACATGTCTAAGTAGATCCTGCCACAGTGTGACTTGCTATACATGGCCTCTGGGACCAATAAGACCAGTTCCTCAGATATTCAATCGACAGATTTAGGGTCAAAGTCAGAGGTAGAGGAAGAGAAACTGATCACAACTGCCCATGCCAAAGAAATCCCAGTCCTCACACACAGAGATTCACACACACAAGTGCTCAAGCACTCAGACTCAACAACCACAGCTAAAAGAAGATGACTTCATAGATATTACATTGTACTAAGTGGTTGTTATAGCCTCATACCTTTTCACTCTTCCCACCACAGTAATTCATCACATATTTTCCCACCCCAGCTGCATCACTTGGTCAAACTCAAGGCAGCAGGTGCCACCTCATTCTTTTTCTTTTTTCTTGTCAGCCATACTCCAGCACTGCCCTGAGGTCAGCCCACTCTGAGCTCAGTCAAATAAATACATGTGAAGAACGGCAGAACCTGTGCATAGTATGTGTGCAGCCGCACAGCTGCAAGTGCTCTCCTAAACAGCGTCTCACCAGGGAACAGGTAACAGCAGTCATTGTGGCTTGTATCTGGATAGGAACCTCTCAGGAGACACAGCCAGGTAAGAAAATCTTGGCAGTGGTGCCAACATATCATGGACAACGTGCCACCTCCATTATGCTGTCAATGCAGGTTATTGTGGGCAGATTAGCCTGTGCAGGGCTGCACATACCTTCAGAGAGGTGATGTGTGCAGTGAGTTTGCCAATCCCAAACCTCACCAGTTAGAGGTGAAGGAGAAAGGGAACATACTGTATTTCACTGCCAGTATGAGCTCTTAGAAGGTGGTGTGCTGGTGTTGCATGGCAGATGTGTACCTACTGGTGTTCATCTCAAATGTGTGGCCCTATCTGATCCTACCAGTGAATGTTGGCACTCCAAGTCTAAACTCTTCTCTGGACTGTGGGCAGACTGACAAGGGCAGAGGCAGAAGTAGCATCCCAAACTAATACTAGAAATCTGAACAGGTTGTCCATGTGCCTACCATTAGTCTTACCACCAAGCAGGCTTAGAGGCACTTTGGATTCATATTAAGTTTGGCATTATTGTAATGTGAATGTCACCAGTCCACTTCCAGAGAAGCCATCTTGCAGAAGGCTCTTCCCTTAACTTGTAAGCTACTCCATGCCATTTACTTTACAGTGTATGACTTGGCTAGTGTAAAAATAGCCTAGCATTGCCCTGCATATAGCTAGATACTACTCCGTGCATAAGTGAGAGCAGTCTTACATAAAAATCATCAGTTCATTTTTGTTTAAACATCTTTTTCAATGCACAAAAAGACACTGCAGGAATTATATATACAACTTATTCATATGAAAAATAATTATGCCTTGGCTGATGCACATACTAGATAGCCACTATTAACAATGCTCAGTTAGACAACCCCAGTAAGGCAGCCAGTGAGCCTGTGCAGAGTAGGCAAGCATCAGTCAGGTAGGGAAGGACCGGGCTTCTTAATCCTCATAATAGGCTGATCCTCGGTGTTGCTGAGTTGCCACTTTCAGATTCTCTGCTTTTAAGGATTTTTTATACCTTAAGGTACATATTTTTTCTGGTTTTGTCCTTGAGCTGCTACTGTTACACTTTCAACAAAATGCTTCTCTGTGCTTTCACTTTTCTCATTTGGAATAGCTTTAGCTTGTGAACTTCCTGATATTAAGCAATTTTCTCATTAAAACTGAGTCAAGAGCTGTGCTGCACCAAATCAGGCTTTGGATACCAGGCAGCTGAACCCTTGGGCCAAGGGCTGCCCTCAATCTGATGCAGCAACCAAATTTTCTCAAGTAATGAATTCTGACCCTCTTTCCCATGGCCCATTCTATGTCACTACCCAGATACATCTCTTGTGCTAGGCAAATCTCACTTTTGATCATTTGGGCCAACTTTAATAAGTCTCTTTTTTTCCAGCCTGAGTTGTAGCATATAGCAACAAGACAAACACCACAACCATTCACAGGATGAGGGAAAAATGGAACCATAAGCCCTCACTAAAAATAGGCAGTTATTGTGATCCTGATGGGAATGTGTATTTTACCAGAAAAATAGTGAATAAAACCTGGATAAAGGCATCAGAACTTGGCCTAATAAATTACACTATTGAATAATCAGCATTCACTAATTTTATAGTATTACTGAAAAAGCAATCAATTTTTGAGCTAGATTTACAGCAGTAAAAATAAGAATCTCAACAAACATTTTGCAACAAAAATACAGCTTTATTTAATTTCACTGTTTATATTATTTCTAAAGAAAATATGCTGTATTATATTGGGAATCTTAAATCAGCAAGCACTTTAAGAAATGATATTTCAATATGGCATTTTCATGTGTGCATCTCGGGTTAATTATGATAGTACATAAGATTATGCCTTGAAATAATATTTGATTGTTATTACTGCTTTGCAATTAGCATACTGGAAGCGTTTGGGGGGGGGGGGGGGGGG
>NW_020799097.1:25955974-26151541 GCF_003259725.1 Athene cunicularia | reverse complement strand
GGGGGGGGGGGGGGGTTAATGGTGCTTTAAATAACATTTGTGCCTTGGATTCCTTCTTGGTATAGAAACACATCTCAAAATACTCTATGGTTTTAGCTCTTGATCCTCATTCAGGCCTGCAAAAGAAGAGTTTTTCCATGAACACACGTTGACAAAAATTCAGATTAGTAAACCATATAACATGCACTGAGGTCACTTAATTTTTCTCATTTATAAAACGTGATGATCTGACTAACAAATGTAACTCAGTTTCACAGAAAAAAAAAAGCCCTAAAGATATATTCAGACACCTTGTTTGTGCTATAGCTGTAGGAGATGACAGCCAGCAGACCAAATCTATTTTGTGAGATGCTTGCCTGTCTTTGCAGCAGCTTGAGGTAAACTGGTTTAGCACTTTTCCACATAGCTACAACTGTCCAAATTTAAACTAAATCACTCTTCCTGAAATTTAGGCCCATTTCTTTTTCTCCTGCTCTCAGGAAGTGTGAAGAAGTGACTAATATCCCTTTTTAACAGTCCATTTGGAAGAGATATAAACCACTGTGGCTCTGTCATTATTTCTTTTCTTCTATGTGAAGACACTGAAATCTTTCTATCTATTTGTTTTTCACATAGAATCACAGAAGGTTTGGATTGGAATAAACCTTAAGGATCATCTAGTTCCAACTCCCCTGCCATGGGCAGGGACACCTTCCACTAGCCCAGGTTGCTCAAAGCCCCGTCCAACCTGGCCTGGGACACTGCCAGGGAGGGGGCAGCCACAGCTTCTCTGGGAAACCTGTGCCAGTGTCTCACCAACCCTCACAGTAAACTATTTCTTCCTTATATCCAGTCTCAGTCTACCCTCTTTCAGTTCAAAACCATTACCCCTCATCCTATCACTACCCTCGCTGATAAAGAGTCCCTCCCCATCTTTCCTGTAGCCCCATTTAAGTACTGGAAGGCCTCTATAAGGTCTCCCCAGAGCCTTCTCTTCTCCAGGCTGAACAACCCCAACTCTCTCAGCCTGTCCTCATAGGGGAGGTGCTCCAGCCCCCTGATCATCTTCCTGGCCTCCTCTGGACCTTCTCGAGCAGGTCCATGTCCTTCTTATGTCGGGGGCCCCAGAGCTGAACACAGCACTGCAGGTGGGGTCTCACAAGAGTGGAGCAGAGGGAGAGAATCACCTCCCTCAACCCGCTGGCCACACTTCTCTTGATGCAGCCCAGGATACGGTTGGCTTTCTGTGCTGTGAGTGCACGTTGCTGGCTCATAGTCAGTTTTACCATCCACCAACATCCCCAAGTCCTTCTCCACAGGGCTGTTCTCAATCCACTTTTCACCCATCCTGTCTTCGTGTGTGTACATCCCATGCGACTGATTCTTCATTAATACTGAACAGATACGAGTAATTACCTCCATCACATCACAATCAGTCCCTTCAACATCTCCCTGGAATGTCATTTTTCATAAGTGCATCACCTCTTCAACTCAGATTCAATTTGTGGTCTCCTGTAATCCTCAGGTTCTCTCCTGCAGTATTATTATCATTCCTTTTCTGTCTGTGCTCTTCATATTTCTTTGAATTTGCCTTCAATTAATTTTATCATATTGATTTCAAGGCATTCCTCTAATGTAAGTAAGTGACCTTTTTTGAATTCTAATCCTGCCTTCCAATCTGCTTGCAAGTCCTCCCAAATGGGCATTATCTGTAAATTTGGTAAGCAAACTGTCCATGTGCTAGAGCTAGAAGGCAGCATTGTAGAAACCTGTGTGAGATGTTCTCCCACTTCAACAGCAAATGATTGTTCTCAGACTCCAGCTTTCCAATCAGTAGCACATCTACCTTATGTGAATTTAATTTAGTCCATATCTGCTTTGCTTGCTTATGAATGTCATGTGGGATGGTGTTGAAGATATGCTGTATCAAACACATCCCCTATATCTGATTTACTGTCAAAGAAGGAAATGAGATCAACTTGATAGAATTGGTTTCTGATGTGTCCCTGTGCAAGTCCTCTTATCTCCTTACTATTCTCTAGATACCTGCAAATGTGTTGTTTAATACTTTGTTCCAGTGTCTTGGAAATGCTATTAGAGCTGACTTTTCTGTAATTCTTTAGATTTTCCTTTCCTCCTTTGTTAGATATGACATTGAGTTTGCCTTTCTCCAGTTTTCTGGGAACCTACTCTAATCAGCAGTGTTTGAGAAATTGCTTTGGTTAAGTACTTTAACAGTAAATTTCATTAGGCTGTGACGTTCTGAAAACTCCAGTTTACCTCAGTATTCCTTCAGGTGTTCTTTTTCATTTCTCTCCATGATCTTAGTCCCAAAATCTTAATAATAAGTGAAATAAACTTTTAGTCATAATTAACCTTTTTTTTGTGAAGACTGAAACAAAAGAAAAAAATTGAACATTTCAGTCTTTTCTCTATCACCTATTTGCTGACCTCCCTTGTTAAGTACTACATTGTAGCTTCTCTCAAGCATAGTTCATTATTTGCAGTATAGCATTGTTTAACTCTAGCAAATCATTCATTTTAATGTTACTTTCCAGCTATGCACTCATAATATAAAATAATATTCATCTTATTTCAATGACAGTATTTCACAATCTAATTCCAGACCATACCTCAATTTCTTCCAAATATTTGATTGCACCCTGCTTAAAATAATTCAATTGTGACTTTATTCTGTGATGTCGAGATTCTGTGATACTAAGATGGTAATTATGAATAGAAAATCATTCACCAAACATAGCCAGCTTATTATCCAAACACTACATTTTATAGTTAAAGCATCCTACCATGTTTTTAAACAAAACCATGAAAAATTGTTAAAGTGACACTAAAGAAGTAGTTACATATTCAAACTGTGACTCTAATCAAGTCAGAAAAATAGTAATACTCACCATCATAGTTAAACAGAACCTCTTTCATTGGCAACCTGGAGAAATAAGGGAAATAAAAGGTAAAAACAAAGTGGAGAGGAGAATAAAAACTACAATATGATAAGCAGGCACAGTTCTACAAACTGGTGAACAACTTCATATAGTACCTTGTCTTTCAAAAACATTGGTTTCCTGCACTATTAATTTATAACTATAGTTACTGAACTGGAGATGATTTTTCATGCATTGACATGTTTGAGGTATTATAGTGCACACAACAAATTTCAACAGACAAGCATCACCTTGGCTAAATGCATGTTAGAGGACATTTTAGACTCATGTTTGGTTTCCACTTCTTTTTTGGACCACATCCTGGGAGGACAGAGCATGTGGCCAACCTTGCATTCACAATGGGATAGATGTTGTTTTCCTCCTTAGCAAGACTTCTGACACAGACTCCTACACTGACCTGGTACCCAAACTGAGGAGTCGGGTGGACCACAAAGTGGATGAATAACTGACTGGACCACTGGTCTAAAAAGATAGTAGTCAACAGTTCAAAGTCTCTGTTCCAGGTGGAATTTCAGAGGATGCTAGCATGATATCTCCGCTGGAGACCTAGGTGGTAGGAAAGCCTACATGTCCAGGAAGTCTGTGGATATTACTAACTTGGAGGGGAGGGAGAGACCGATATGCTAAGGGTACAGCTCCTGCTCTGGAGGACTTTGCCAGACTGGCAGAATGGGCTAGGAAGCACTTTGTGAGCAAAGGCAAATACAAAATCCTTCATCTGGTGTGGGACAAGGTGGGTGGAGGAAGTCAAGAACCCCATGCAACGGTACAGGCCAGTGACTGACTGGCTGGGTAGCTGCTCTGCAGAGAAGGACCTGACGTCTGGTTGACACCAAACTGAATGTGAGTCTGTCCACCCTTGTTGTGATGAAAGATAACCTCATATACAGTTGCATTAATTTGAGTATAGCCAGCAGGTTGAGGGAAGTTATTATTTCCCTCTGCTGGGCACTAGTGAGGCTGCATCTGGAACACAGTTTCCATTTTTGAGCCCTCCTGATAGAAAAGAGTTGTCAAGCAAACAGAAGAAACCCGATGGAGGACCATCAGGAGGGTTGTGAGCATTCCTTGTTTTCTGGGAAAGGCATATGACCTGTGAAAGGAGGTTGCATGGTTTGTTTAACCTGAAGAGTAGGCTAAGGGGTATCTATTTTCCTTCAGGGTTTATAGACAGCTCAGGTTTGCATGGTGAAAGGAAAGGAGGCAATGAGTGGGGAAATTTTAACTAGCCATAAGGAAAAACATTTTTTATCATAAGAGTGATCAAACACTATAATTTTTGTCTGATTCTGTGATTCTAAATACTTCTGCATCACTTAAGTATTGAATAATAAAACAGCCTTCTTCAAACTATAACTGTGTTCTAATTATCTATTCAGAGCAACCTCTTTTCCTCTAAAATTATTACACAGTACTCCCACTATTATTTAAAGGGAACCAAATACAACAGCTGTTTCTTAAAGCAAAATAGAATTAGATTAAAATGGCAGTATAAATGACATACTGACATTTTGTACTTTCTCTGTATCACATTTATATTAATACCCTTTCAGACTTTTTAATGTAAATTTACCATCTAAGTAATTCATTTACTGTAATTCTTCTTATAGTGATCACATTAGAAATAAAATCCTATAAATGCATAAAATGCTTTTTCCTTGTTAATATATGGTGCTCTAATATGCCCTTTCAGGTCAGTAGGCTATAACTGAAACTTTTTACTTAAAACAAGATCTCATTGAAGCTGGCCAAAAGTATGGCTCAAATACCTGTTGCAAGTATAAATTTCCTGCTGTACATATAAAGTATTAAAAATTATAAAGCTTAAAGCATGGTAAAGTATGAAGTAAATAGCAAGCATGTCTGCTGATATTTAAAGGTTTTATTTGAGAATTTACAAATGTACATTGTTTGGATGTACCTTTCTATTTATAAATATTGGAAGACTGCAGTTCACTGTTCCCTTTTAGTGGTTCATCATTTTAGGTGGTTGAAGAATTTGTAACAGCTAACACCTGAAATTTTTATTCCTTTAGTAAAAGCGGTAGTTACTCCCATTTTTAAAGCTTATTTGCAGGGTCATTAAATTTTCAGTTAAATAAACAGTTATGATGATATGGAGAGAGACTAGGGCTGCAGTCCTTGGATTGGTCTAGATAAACTAAGGGTGGCGAGTCTGTTGTTCATTTTGTTCTAAAATATTTTATTCCAAAAATCACAGATCGAGTCAGAACAGTTCTCATTTTGGAGGCAAGTGACATCAAAGGATTTTCTAATTTGCCTCATCCAAGACGTTTTTTTATATGTATTGTTGTTACTCTTTGCTTTATTATTTGCTGCCTTCATCTCTATGCTTAGTCTCAGTTTGTGCAACATTCTTTATGAATTGCCTAATGTCCTCTAGTTCATTAGATAATTCATAAACTCTGTAAATCAGCAGTGCTGCAAAGACCACCCTGACCCTGCATCCCAGGTGTGGGAACAGAAGGGATGCTGACTGTGTCACAGCGTAACACACTTGTGCTCCGTGGCCTCGCTAGCCAGAGCTGGCAACAATGCTCTGCCATACTCGTGTATACCAGCTCTCCGCTCTCTGGAGGATTGGGGCCATAATTTTATGCAAGACTGAAAATAAAAACTGAATAGCATGTCCATGATGTGACAGGCAGAGAGCCCACATTTGTGTCTCCAAGGAAAACACAAGGAGCAACGTAGTCGTTTGCTCCAGTATGTCTGCATGCAGGGAAGGACCTGTCCCAGCACCAAATGGAAGAAGGCGCTTGTACAAAGGAGTTGACATTTGAGTCAGAGCAGCTTTCGTTCCCTCTAGTTTCACTGGCTATCTACCATATCCCTATTCTTGCTTTGACAGGGATCTTCCTTACAAGTTGAAAAGGTATTGAACAGTATGTGAGAGCTGGATCATTACAGAATACCCAGCCACCAGCAGCAGCATCTCCCAGGCAGTTAGAATGACCTGGGAGAGAAAGCAAACTGTACCCTGCCCTCGTACCTTCCCACCAGAGACAGGGAAGGGGAGGCCGCCACTATGGGCACAGCACATGCTCATCCATCCCTGCTTCATAATGATCATGATGTCAGGCAACTGGGGGGGGATTTTGTAAGCTGAGATTATCTTCGTAAATCCAGGGTACAATTAAAGTTTTTTTAACTGGAAGAACATCACTCTGGCCTGGTAATGTCATTTGGGTTGGAGCTTTGGTTTAAGGTGAAATCCCTTACATAAATTCTTTAGTACAAGGACTCTTTCATAAAATGGGTGTATTCTCTTCTTATATGTAGAATCTATCAATGATTAATACTAATGTTGACCTCTGACCAGGAATACTCCTTAAGTAAATAAAGATTAAGAGCAATGTATGACAGAACTTTGGACCTTATTGACATTTTCATAGAACTTCAAATTTCAAGAACTTTTGCTATTAAAGTTGTTTAAAGTGGAGCAGGAAAAAAAAAAAAAAAAAAAAAAAAGAGCTTCTTGTTCTAAAACTCTCACAAATTTGCATAAAAGACAGTCAGTGAAATCCTGTCACCACTGGAGTCAATGGAATGAGTTTTTTCTCATGAGGTCTTTTTATGAATGTTGACCTTACAGATGCTATTATTATCTGAAATAATTATTGCAGATCTTTCAGGAATAACAGATAAAACAGAATAACAGCTGCAGCAAAAGATTATATGAACCTAAAGTTATTGTATAATAGACTTGGGATTTTGCAAGTCTTATTAATAAGGGTAACGAGTACATACTTTTAGCACCTGCATGCAATGCCTTTTTGTGACTATACAGGTAAACATACCCCATGTTCTCTCTAAAGATTCTGACAATACAATTCTGAGAATGATTATAACATCATTTACACATCATAACCTGGGAAAACCCTAGGTTTACTCGAAAGAAAGACAGTAGGTATTGGAAATTAATTGTGTATCTGTTGGTTAGGTTTTAAAGGAGTATCTTTCAGATCTCCTCCAACCAAAAAAGCACTGGTTGTAGAGAAGGATTTCACAAGGAGGAGAATGTCCCTTATTTGTTCTCCTGCTTTCACAGGCAAGTGACAGACCTGATTTGTTTCACGCTGCTACAGAATGAAGCTAAAGTTCCATGAAGAATAGAATGTTGTTGGTCCAAATACAAAGGTAACTCCTTTTTTTTTTTTTTTTTCCCCCCAGTGAATATTTTTCTTTCAGGAAAACAATACAAATTACTACATAGTAACTAGAAGCACCTTCCCTTCCCCTTTCTCATTCCTTCCTAAAAGTCAAGGAGGTGCTTACACTCCACACAGCATCTGTCCACCCACTCTTTTTTGGAATTGCATAAATCACACTGACTTTCTCTCACTGTATTTTTAGCTCTTATGAAGGAACATTGTGGGAGAAGCTGAGTATGAGCCTATACATAGTTTTTTCTTTATACATAAAGAAGAGCATTTTGGTGAGGGCAGAGACTGTAGGACAGAGATCTAAGGTTCTTATGGCAGCAATAAGAGTAATGTTGGGCTTATAACTTGACAGAACATTTCCTAATCAGTTCAGCATCCAAACAGAACTTCACTGATAAAAAGGACATTTTATATTAGGTGGAGACTTGTGGGTTATGTAAACTCATACAAGATAAATTCAGTATAAACTGTTCCTAGACTCAGGGGAGGTTCCTAAATAAGAATGAACAATACAGGTGCCTGAAAGATGTTGTGATGTAAAAAATCAACCAAGGCCTACCTTGTTTTTTCAAACTGCACTGAAAAGGGAAAGCAGCATAATTTTGAAGAACGAACCACATAAAAGAGAAAATGGTGAAAATTTGGTGGTTCTTCAGAGGCAGCTCAACAACATGTCTCAAAGAAGCCACCACTTTCAGGGCAGCTGAGTCCCCCACATGTTTTTTGCTGCTCTTGGCTCTATGTTGTTCTCCTGTCTGTCTTCAAAATAGCAGAAAAGTTGATCTTCTTTTGCATATCAGTGCTGTATATTTTCATCTCCAGCAATAGATCTCAAGGGAAATGGGTGTCTTTGTTTAGTCCTTCTTGACTGAGAATAAGCAAAGGGAGTCATCTCTAGATATATTTGTGTCTTCTATGACAGCCCCTAAACATGAGAAGACATTGCTCAGTCTCAACATGGCCAGCATGGAGTCCCCTGGTCACCTCCTTCTGCTAAAAAATGAGATTTAAAATTGGGGAAAAACATTAGATAACATGGCCTGTACAAATACTTTGAAAAGTTCATTGGAGAAGACCTTTGATTTGTAACAGAGAAAAGAGAAAATGCGTCATCTCTTGATGTTATTTCCTGACCAGCTTGTGAGACTGACACAATTATTTCTCTTGTATCTACATGTGGACTGGAGTCCACTTGTATAGTCATAGTCAGTTAATCAAGATAAATACAAAGAGTACAGATAACAGCCCGGATAAATTCTCTTCTTTCCAGTTGATGTCTTCAGTCTTTATGCATGCAACCACAATTTCATCAGAGATCTTTATTCTACAGGTCATGGTACAAATGTTCCAACTGCTGGAGTACATTTAAGATTTTTAATAAATTGGTTGATAGAAATTCTGTTCAAAGTGTTTGTTTAAAATACAAGGAAAGTTTTATAAGACATTGTTACATATTTTATCTGCCTTGGAACAGACCAAGTTGGCCTCCAACCAAAGGAATTTTGCACTTCTGTTGTCATTGTCAATTCAGAAAATGCTACAACTTCATGTTTTCAAGAATATCTCAGTCACAGTAGTCTGACTTTACTATATCAGTACGAGATGCTTCACTTTCTGAACTGATCTTAATAATGCATCATTTAAATTATGTGTCTTGTTTCTTAAGAGTTGTCTTTGAGAAGATCTGTATTTCCATTAGATCATGGGGATCTAGGTGATTGCTTTCCTCTTTTTATTTTCAAATACAGGAAAAGCAGCTGCATCATCAGAGGCTGCACAGATATGCACATATGCATACATATATATACACACACACAAATACACATACGAACATATACATGTATATCTACACACATACATATTTTAGAGTGCCTGATGTAGTGCACATCTGTTTCATCTCAACACCAAATTAATCCTCAGAACTGTTCTCTCCACCCTCTAATGAAATACCTCTACTTCAGTAATATTTCAGAAACTTTACAAGTGAGATGGAAAAACAACCTATCTGAGAAAGTCAGCAAGGTATTTGTTGTCTAACTTCATTTTGTGAAGGCATCTTGGGGCTTCCTTTGGACAGATCCACAGCAGAAACCATAACAACTGTTTTGAAGAGAACTAAGAAGTAGCTCCTGGGAGGCAGAGAAGGGGTTTGATGGTGTAGAAATAAGCAGAAAGGTCAAAGGCAAGGAAAAAGGGAGGATGCTGGAAGACTGTGATGAAGATTGAAACAAAAAGAGATATGCAGTAACTCTAAGTCCCTGGCCCCTGCACAAAGAGGCCAGGGTTGCACATAAGAGTCGACATTCATGTCTCATATATTCCTGGTGCAGAACAGCAGTCCGTTGATCCACCCAAGCAAGATATCTAACTTTTTCTAACCTTTTCGTCTGGTTTTTTGGGTTTTTTTTTTTTTAATAGAAACTGAGATAAACTGTGAGGATATACTGACAGGCTGTCAAGAATCTCAGAATCCAGGCAAACTGTTTCCAACATGTGAAGGCCTTGACTTCAAAACTTCCTCAATATTTTTCAAAGCAATAAGTTATTTAATAGCAATTATTGGCAAACATCCATTTCATCTATTTAAATGCTCATTTTGCTGATTTTGGCAAGACTAGAATCTAATTTTAAAGTAATAAAATAAACTGTATTATGAAAATGTAAGTATCATTCCTATCTATATTGTTAAACATCAAAAAACGTGTGAAATAATTATGAGCATGCACCTGGTAACCAAAAGAGGTCTTGGTAGTAAAAAAAATCACTGTGTCATAAATGTACTCATACTGTTATTATTAGTAATAAGTTAGATCTTCTTATGTGAATTTCTAAAATAATATTGAAAATGTCCTTTAATTAAAGATGTTCTACTACATTCCAAAGCCTACAGTAAAGAATATATAGCTAATTAAATTACATATGTTTATTTCAACAGTGAGGGTATAATTCATCTTCATGTTCATGACCCTGTTGGAAAACGGCTTGCCTATGCCAGCAGAACCTTTTTAACTTTTATATGCTCTGTCTCAAGAGAAAATTGATAGTGTGTAGCAGATTGCTTCAGCTCTCACTGAATAAATTATCCAGGGTGGTAACTATCAAGGTCCTAGAGTTTAGATATGTAAGTAGTGGTGAACTGGCCACTGAATTTAAACTTCAAGTCAATTTGTGTCCTTCAAATAAAACTGACACTGAATTTTGATACTGGACAAACTGGCACTATGTATTGTTTTATGTTTTCTTGACAGTCCTTTATGAAATTCTCAATAGCTAATTATCCTAAGTGCTTCTGGTGGTTGTTGTGTCTGTATTTAAAACAGAAACAATAGCAGCGACTGCAAATTGTGGGATGCATGATTTAAATGGGGCTAATTTAACAAATCCCACTTGCTAACATCCCAACAACACATATCAGGAACCTGAAGTGTAGATGTTAGTGTTACTCCAAATTCACATAAGCAACACAGTCTGCAAAACAGCTCTGGTTTTTTAATTCATTAATCATTAAGAATAATTAATGCTTACCCAGTCCATGCACTGGACAAAAGCAGATTTGAGAGGTCAGCACACTTTTGCTCATCAGTTCTACAAAAGCTACATAAATAAAAGATAAAGCTAGCATGCAATTGCTTAAACCCATTAAATGTCGACTGCTTACCTCCTTAGAGCTGAGTGTTTCATTTTCTGGAATAGGCACTATGGGATGACTGGGCTGCCAAGCCAGGATGTCACAGGTTGGAGAGAGCATGAGGTTAAAAATAGGAAAAATATATACATTATCAGTTCAATTTCTATAAAATATCACTAAAGTTTAATAATGAGAGCCAGTACCCTCAGTGATACAAAGGACAGCAAGGCAATGCGATCTCATTTGTGTTCAGCAGGCTCCCTGTTGAACAGGCTCTCTGTTACTATTCCTTGTCTGTATGAAAATCTATTTCAAGGTATGGCCTGTTTTCTGTAATATCATATTCCCTTAACTAAAACTGTGGGGAAGGGGTAAATTACTTTCCAATTTTAAAGAGGCATCTCAAGTAAAAATCACAGCAAAGGCACCTGCCTTATAATAATTACATTTAGTATGAGATAATACACATAAAGTTACTTAAAACTGCAACCGTATTTCAGTCACTTTAAATATCTGTCTTATTAAATCTCATCCAAAAGAGTTCTCCTTAATCTTAAATTTCATAGACATAAATCATGCAAACATTTAACTTAAAAAGCTGTATAACAGTAATTAGTATGTTCAGAAAAGTGTTTTAGATCCAGTAATTTTCCACTGGTTTGAGTATTATATGAGTTGCTTCTGAGTAATGAAGTTTGATGTATGTGACTCAGTTGAAGAACCATAAAAATTTCAATAATATTTTAATTAGAAAATAGGTAAGTAGATGAGCTGGAGCTTAGAAAGGCAATGTTAAGATCATAAGCTTGTGAGGTTTTCCTGTACAGAGGCACAGAGACATATTCTTTAGGGCAAAGGTTGTTGAAAGTGTTGAGACTTAGGTATTTCAGAATTCTACAAAAACAAAGTTGGAAGAAGCCTGCTATTTTCAATGTATCAAAGGCATTACTTTGTTTTGCTATTTAGATCAAAAAGTAAATTAACAAATGATGTGTTGTTTAAAAAATATTTCTCTTGCCCTAAGAAAATTAGTTTTGGAAATTGTGCTTTTTAAGAAGCAAAACTGAAATGCTAAACTGGCCCTATATGCAAAGAAGGATACTGAAGTGGAATATACTCTGATTATCTGCTATTTTATTATGAATCTGATAGCTCTCTCCCTTTGTAAATTTGCCCTGATTCATTTTCAGAAAAGCTGGAATCAACTCTAGCAATAATAGCAGCAACAACAGAACAAGAGCAGCATTCAGAGAAACTTTGAAACGTTTATCTTTTTTTCTTTTTTGTCAAAAATGAAAAGGCAAGTGAATAACTTTAGTCATGAGATTATTTATTCAATAAATCTAGATAATGGAATAATTTTAGGCAAAGGAAGGATAAGGAAGGGGCAAGAAGCCTAGATCGTCTCAGCAACACCATCCCTCCGACCCTCTGCCGCACACCTGGCTCCCCTTTTCAGCTGGCACAGTTGCTGAGGTGGCCTCCAGACCTTACACTACCACACTGGTACAACCAGCTCTTCACAACAGACACAGGTGGTGTTTACAGTCTATGTGGGAGCTAGAAGTCCCATTTCCAAACCCAGCATCCTGCAGCTACCTAGGGTGGGCAATCCTTGGTGATACACTGGTGCAAAGTTCTAGCAACACCGGTGGTATTTTGGCAAGCTTATTTCACTGAAATAAACCCTAGAGTTGAGTTACCTACTGCCTCACCAGAATATGGCATCTCTGTAATCCAGGCAAAGTAAGAAGGGTCAACCACAAAGAGAAGAGGGAAAGTATTGATCATTTTCTCTTTACTTTCTGATGTGCAGCTAAGCTCTTGAGAAGAATTGTCCACTGCTTGCAAGAAAGAAAAGCTCCCTAGTCAGATAGTGAGATAGTGATCCGAGAATGCAACAGCTCTTTTTCCTCAAATTGTCCAGAGAGCCAATCAATGAAAAATGCACTTTTATTGTGTTATCTTGTCCTGGCCTTTCTTGCTGGTATTCATTGCCTACCATGTTAACCTGAAATGACTCTCTGAGTCATGATTCTCCTTTATCTTGTTCTTGAGTATGAGGTCTCAAGTCCCCCCTTAGACCTGATAAACATAATGTTCTTTTTTTGTCCAATAAATAAATTTGCCTCCTTTATTTTGATAACATCCTCTTTTCAAACTAAAGAGTCAACATGTATAACAGTCTCCATAGAGAGGGAAAATTATCTGTATTTTTCGGAACAGACACTGTTAACATTGGTTATGTGGGAGAGGCTTAACTGAAAGAAGTGAGAGGCAAACAAGGACTTCACTGACTAATAATGGGGCAAAAGTTAATACAAGCTTGAGAAAGAGAACAACCAAAAAATGTACAGTTCTCTCTCTTTTCACATAGCTTCTGTGGCATAAAACCCCTGAAGTTGCAGAAGAGTCTATGCATTCTACTAGTCAGGCATCTGGAGACCTGATTTTGCCATGACACAAGGTCTAGTCTTAAGGAAGTTATGTATGGCTACATTTACAAAGAACTTTAAGTAGTCCTTCAGTGAATGTGGAGCACATAAGCCAAGTGCTGCATCCTTTCTGCTGAAACAATGTTTATTCTTGCAGGTCCCTGAAAGAAGGCATTGAGATCTTCCCTGGAATCATGGATCTGCTGCTGCCAGCTGCAAAGGAGCTGAGTGCCTTGGCCTCAGTGACTTCATCCTAACAAGCTAGAGGCCTGTTCTCTGTGTTATTTCCATCAAGTGCTAATGTAATCTGAAATGTGTCAGTCTTGCTGTGGAAAAGGTCCTGTGACTGTCCTCCCAGAGTTTAACCAAGAGACTACAGGGTCTTATTCTTCCTTCCTTTATTTTTTCATATGATTTTGGTGTTCTTTAATGCACATCATCACAGTCCCACAAGCAGGATGGAACCTGCTGTCCCAGTACACTCGCTTTCTTCAGCTCCGTGGGTAATGGCCAGACTCATTTGGAAAAGAGAGAAGTTTGAAAGTCTGAAGGGTGAGATAAGCACTGTAATCAGGTCTCTCACTGTCTGGGCAAATACTAAAGGAGGGCATCTCCATGTTGTCTTCTCTGCATGTTGGTCAGCCCATGGTGTTTAGAGAACACTTACAAGACAAATAGCCCACCTGAGCAAACTCAGCCTCATACCTGAATCATAGTACAATTTAGGGCCCTAAGCACAGGGTAAAGATACTCACAGAATATGGTCATCTCTCTGCAAAGATGAGGTGTCAACATCAGAGTACCAGGCAGTCCACTTACTTAAAAGTACCAGAATGCAAAGTAGACAGAACGAGGTGGGATTAGCCTTTCCTTACCAGACATTTTTTGGCTATCATTCCTCAGAGCCATATAGGAATGTGCCCATGTCCACAAGATCTGAAGTGTGAACGCATCTTGGACTATGTACCTTTCATGGGTGTGTTGTCTTACTGAGACCTCATCAAGCTCTGTCACTGGCAGACTTTCATCTCCAGGTCAAAGCAGCTGGCAAGAAGTCGTATTTTCTTCTACAAATGTAAAAGGATTGTGTCTATTGATGCTGGAAGATGACAATATTGCTTTTGTAATGTCTATTCTTGTTTCCTTTGCCAGTTACAAAATTCTTACAAGGTTAATTAATAATTCTTAACTTTTCCAGGCGTCACTCAGTTTTCTGGTAAAGTGACATTTTGTTTATTACTTCTAAGAATAGTGAAAAAGCAAACTAAACAAACCTGCATTTGTGGTTGCAAAAATTGTACTGGGACAGCGCAATATCCTGACAGTATATGAGTATCTGCAGCATGTAAATTCAAAGGGAAATTACATACCTGGCCAAAATAACCTCTTACAGACTCAGTCAAGGCTTAGAAAAGAGATGGTTATATAACATCTCAGACCTTTGTTCATTTAGCTCTGTAGAGTAATCAACAAGATATATTTGCCTTTAAAAGGTCAGTTTATCTTTATTGTGCCATGAATCACAGCTGCTTCTGCACTAATTTAAAGCTTTGTGAGGTGTTCTCAGTGTAAGACCTTTTTCATAAATCTAAGTCACTCTCTAGAGGGTGTGACACTTTTGCTAATTGAGGTTTAAAACTCTTTGTAGCCAGCAAGATAATGTACATAAGAATGTTTCCACTATAGTAACCAGAGAACATTCACGCATGCACTATTTTTTCAAATTACTCCATTGAGTCTTTAATACACTTTGAAAAAAAAAAAAAATTAGGTACTCTAGACTTATGAAACAGAGAGTCATTCCTTCAAAACAGGAAAAATTACTAATTTCTTGAAGACTAGAAAAATGTATTTATATATGCATAACAAGCAAACTATTTTTATAGAACAATTTTATAGATAACCACTTTTTCTGAGTACAGGAACATGAAATCTAGGGTACCAGTAAATGGTAAAACACCCAGAGCAGCAGAGCAAGGACTACCTTCAGCTAATGGGAGAGAAACTATGTAATGCAAAGGGACAACTTAGAATTATGATGTCTATAGTCTCTCTGAAATGACACAGTATAAAATCGATTTCAAAGATTCAGTCAGTTAAGCACCCAATTCTTTTGCACCTTTCACCTCTCTATAAAGGGAAATGTAAAGTAGAAATGGTGACCACAACATTTATAATGTGCCTTCAGCCATGTATGCAATAGAACATCGTGACTGACTTGCAAATCATTATTACACACTACTGTACCTGTGCATTTTTAACTTGATTTCAAAACTCTCTCCAGATGTGGATAAGTACCTGCACAAGAGGGACAACTCATACTCAGACATGGTTCCCTCAACAGGTTCTCAAAGGACACAGTCCTGTAGAGCACCAGAGTGGGGCGAGACTGAAAGATATGTCTCTGAATACCAGAGCCTGGAGGAGTTACAGGACTTTGCAGTAGGGATTCCTTATCTCTAAGTGGAGTGGGAGGAAGGGACATGCACACAAGCCCAGCAGGGTATCGATTTTTCTTGGGCTGCCTTTTGCCCAGGCCAAGTTTAACTTCTCATGCTGAGCTAGTCTATAATGCAATTGGCTGGAGATTTTCTGTCAAAATGATTTTTCAATGAGAAATACTAGCAACAGAAAAACGAAGCTTTCTGCAAAACATTTTGATCTCTCTTGCAAACTCTCACTAGTCATTTCAAAAATTAAAACAAAGTGTTTAATCATAAGAAATCCCATCTTGTAACTGGAATATTATGTTTTCTGACCTGGATGTTTCATTTCAGATCACTTCCATAAAATATATTTCACTCTCAGTGCACTTCATGAGAATCATAAGAGCCTCTATTTTCTGCTGTGGGCTAATCAAGCCCTGCAGTTCCTCACAGGGTTAATTTCACTATGGGTGATTGTGGAAGCTGATGGCCAGCAAGAGTACCAGGCCCATAATGAAGACTTGAGGCCTGAGAACAACAACCTACACACCCGCAGAGTAAGGCAGCAGAGGAGACAAACATATTCTAATCACAGAGATTAGAACTATCTTCTTTGAGTTAGTTCATATAACCCAAATGATACATATTGATTTCTGGAGTATTAAAATGTTTTCAGATTTTCATCTGTATTGGAAAGGAAATTTCAGAATTTCCAACAACACAAGTGTTTGAAATTTCCCCCAGCATATTGACTGCGAAGTATTTATGGACTCACAGAAATCAAGTTATTGCTTAGAAGAGACATTGCTTCCCTGCTCCAGGAAGGGTCTCATAGCTCATTGACTGATAACAGCCGAAGAACTTTAACTGCTTTCCAGGTGAGAGTGTGAAATGAAATGGATTTAATTTTCAGAGCTGACCTTCCTCCCACATACTTTCTTCCTGGATTAGTTTCAAAACTGAATAACCTCTGTTTTCTGAGTAAGCTTCTCATGCAACAGAGATCTCTGACCTTAGCTACTTTAAATCCAAACCACAAACTTGGACTGAATTTTCAAGAGTATACATGTGTAACTGTCACTTACTATATTAAAATTTGCATTAAGATCATATTCTGCCTATCATATAACTGCTGAAATGATAGCCACTGTTTAATTAAGAAAGAGAAATCTAGTACTGTTACTTACAGTTTATCATATGCAATCTCTCCATCAAAGTTCAGAATACTTTGCCAAGAAGAAAAAAAAAACACTAATGCCTTGAAGTTCGTAACATCTCTGTAACACAGGTAAACACTGACTTCTTTAATTCAAGCTCTAAGTACATACTTGGAATTTCACCAGAACTAATTATATTTTATACATTTTTCTAACATAACTGGAAGTGGAGTTAATTAAGGCCATATTTCAGAGTACACATTATATCAATACTTGCAGTAAAAGTTAAGTGAATTCTAATTGTGCCAATTTGCCCTTTAAACTGTAGAGTTTCCAAAGGTTCATCACCTCAATGTTTACTTTTCTTTGATATCTCGGAAGAGTTTTTTACAACCTAAAAAAGCATCAAGAAATTGTCTAGAAACATTTGTGTTCAGTGATGACTACAGATACAATTTTTTCTATAGCTCTAGGTGGTTTGGGATAGTTTCCATTCATTATGAATTTTTTTCCATCAGACTTTGTTTTCTCACTGTCTTCAATAAAAGACATACAAGTATCATTTTTATTTCTCAGACAAGTTACATGTCCACCAAATCTTGATATTTTTCACTCAGTATATTTCTGCTTTTGCTATTAATAACAACTTTTACCTCTGAGCAGCTTCTGTTCTTTGTGATGTTGTCTTTTGTTTTTATTACTCTACTGCAAGCAAAAACATGTCTGCAGGTTGAAGGTACTATTTCCCAAACCATTAATAGAGATTATTTTTAACATTCCCATTTTCTATAGTTTCAAATTCCCCTAGAAATTGAGTTGTGCCCAGTCCCAATTCAGTTATAGATCAGAATCCTAGCATCAGAAGCAGCATCCAAGCTATGGTAAGCTTGCCCCCATCACCATGGGGCATGTCATAGAATCCCCTTCACAAACCAAATGAAACGTTAGAAGCAGATACTAGGAATGTTGTTGTAATTGGTCTGTTGTGTTTCCTTTGGTTGTTCTCCTAAGATGTGTGTTCACATATTAATCAGAAGATACAGAAGGATAAGATAAAGACATCTCAGAAATAAGTTGTTAGTTAGGGCCAGAATTTCTATTATATTTGGTATTGGTTTATGTATTTCAAATCTATGACTTACATCCACTATGCAGAAGACTGGAAGATCAGATCTTAGAAAGCCAGACGTAAGACTGAACTCGTTTGTATTATACAGTGACTTCTAAGAATGAAGACAAAGGATTTTAAAGTACTTTTTGGTGCTTGAGACTGGTTTAAGCTACCCCAGCAGACACAGCCTGTAAAAATGAGAAGGCAGAAAGGCCCAGAAGTGGTTGTAAGTATGTTCCAAAAAGAAACCTGAGCACAGCGTTCACTAGGAAGCACATTTCAATTTCTAAGTATGGAAAGTGCCTGCTGGGGTTTGATCCTACCACGTTCAAGAAAACAACTTTCTGTGTGCATGTTTTCTAAATGAACAGAAGTACACCAAAGAAATACCAGGGTCTTACCATCAGCAGCTTCTCCTAGACAAAATAAGACAGCAAGGCTCTCAAAGTTGCCTAATGACCCAGACCAAAAAGAGTGACACAGTAATCAATTCCTTTTCTTTGTTTGGAAGAGCTGTCTCTGCAGGAGTGAGTAGCAGAGTTCTTTCCAGGTAGCGCCAGACTTAAGCCTTCTCCACATTAAGTGCACACTGCCATTTCTCCTGTCGAGCCTAAACTACCTTTGTATTCTGTTGCTACTTCGATGGCTTCAAAGAAAGCAATTGATTACCAACGTATGATCCTTCTAAAGTTCTTTAGGAGAGATGCCTTTCTTTAAATATGAGCTGAGCAAGAACTCTAGAGGCATTTTCTGTAGGCATTATCAAACCAAGTCCAAAGTGATAGAAATGTCATCTAAATATAATATGATTAAAATAGCTCACTAAGCCCAAGCAATGCCATAAAAGAATATACAAAGGAGACACAACAATATTATGCATTAATATTTTCCCAACAAGGAGGCCCAATTTGTAGCACAGCACTAATGAACTGGTTTGTTTGCTGCCAATTTCTTTTTCTACTCTAAAGCAATTGTTCTGAATCACAGATAGTAGAAGGTTGATCAACCACAATACACCTACACAAGTACAGCATTTAAATATCAAAGTTCAAAACAGAGAAAGAAACTCTCTTCTAGAAATAAAAGCAGCTGGGATGATGTCTGGGAGAAAAGTGCTTTTCCATGGCAACATCAAAAGGCTGCCGCGTTCACAGAATGTCAATTCCCACTATACTGCTATTAATCAAATAAAACATCCAATGAGTTGGAGATGGGATGGTGAGGTAAACACCACTGATTTAATCTTTAAAAAAATAAAGATTCCCTTTAAATATTCTGCTTACCTCTGAGACTGCAGAACCGCAAGTGATTATGGAAGGCTGACACTTCCAACACAACAACATTTAGTGATTTCAAGAAAACTCCATTTAGGTCCAGGAAAAAAATTAAATTGTCTTGAATCCAAAGTTGGACATTAAAGAAAACTTGTCCTCTGCAAGCTTGGACCTTCAGTCTTGTAAGTAATGATCAGGTACAGAAATGGTAATTTTTTAACATTCCTTATACCTCTTGCAAAAAGTCAGTTCCATCCAACAGATTTTCAAGGGTGTGTTGCTAAATATTTAACCAACATGGAGATTTTCACAGGGATATACATGAATCGTGTGCTTAGCCCTTGCTGACAGAAAGAAAAGGCAGTCTGAAAGTCAGTAGGAACTGAGAGGCAGTCCCCAGCTAAGGAAATTACACCCACTCATCCCCTATCTCTTCACTTGGGCAGCTCATTCCTTTCTCCTTCAAAATGACAGCTGGTTTCCCAAAATCTAATGCTCTCTGCCCTGACAGATATTTACATCAATTGTGTCTCCACGTGAATCACAGAATCATAGAAGAGCTGAGGTTGGAAGGGTCCAACCTTTTGTGGGAAAGTGAGCCTAGATGAGATTATCTAGCACTCAGTCCAAACACGGTTTGAAAACCTCCAGTGAGGGACCTCACCACATCCCTACGGAGGTTGTTCCAATCATTGGCTGTTCTCACTGTAACAAAACTCTTTCATGTAACAAGATGAAACCTCTCCCAGTGCAAGTTGTACCCATTGTCCTTTGTCTTCTCCACATGGCCCCCTATGAAGAGAGAGCCTCCATCCTCTTTGTAGCCACTCATTAAGTACTGGAATATTGTGATGAGGTCCCCCCTGAGCCTTCTCTTCTCCAGGGAGAGCAGACCAAACTCCTTCAGTCTTTCCTCATAGGGCAGGTTCTCCAGCCCTTTGATCATCTTCATGCCCTTCCTTTGGACTCTCTCCAGTCTGTCCTCATCTTTTTTGAACTGCAAGGACCAGAACTGGACACAGTACTCCAGGTGCAGAGTTCTGCTCTTCCACTGCACACAGTCCTCCATTAAAGGCTGGAGAGATTCCCAGCAGAAGCACGCTTCGGAGTTAATTACAGAGCTAAATGTTACCTCAGGCTCTCCATCACTGCAACAGTTGCTTTGAATTTCATGTTTTTGATCTGTTTTATTTCAATCAAAAGGAAACTGAGCTTGGGTTTTTTATAATATAAAGTTCAACTCATATAATTGTTCAAAACTGAGTGTAAATAAAATCAGCAGTGCCTGGTGCCTGGGGGCAGAGTGGTGGAAGGCAAGGACAAGGGAGATGACAAGGCCAATGAGAACAGAATCAGATTACTTGAATGGGCAACACTTTTATATCAAAAGCAGCCTGTACACAGATGAGAGGAGAGAGCCTTTTCTGCTCTTCTCCAAGCAGAAGGACAGACACAATACCTTGGTTCCTTCTGCCTCTTCCCATCAAAGCTAAAACCACATATGAAATGATTTGGGGCACAACTTATGTACCACATCACTCTGATCAGTTATAATCTACAAAACCTGACAGGTCTATCTTTCAGCTTCATCTGTGTTAATTCCATCAGCCACAAAGATTCAGGTACTTGATGGAGTTTCAAATAAAACCAACCTGGCACTAGGTCCAGTCTGCCTAAACACCACAGTGTCCATTCAATAAAGGATTTCAGATAGAGACAGCTGTTACTTTCTTATGCCCTGAGCCAACAAATGAAATGATACTGGTTTTAGGAGCTCACCATATCTAGCCTCCCTAATATAAAACACGGGTGATCATTCTGTTTTTTCCCATATCCTATTTCCCACTTCTGAGGGAACACTTGTTTAAGTTAATTTTTTAATAAAAGTGCAGATGAAGAGTAACAACTCCATTTACTGGCACATCCTGTCCATTCTCAGTAGTGTATTTACAACATATTTTATATGACTGCAAGAACTTATGGCAGCAGGTTTTGCCCTCTAGTGGCACATGGGCAAAATACAACACATAGCTAGAAATGTATCTATAGGTTGACCACGTGGACATAGACCATATGTTTACAGGGTGGCTGGAGAGACAGCAAGTAAGTCACAGTGCATATTAACCCTTATCTCGAGGGATGAGGAATGAGAGAGAACTCCGGGGAATTTACAGAGATGACAGTACAGGTTTAATAGAGAATGGAAAGAAACTCTCATGATGTCAGGATGTTGTTTATGGAATGGGTCTAACAGTTTGATATTTTAACACCTGACACTGTATCTACTGTACTGTGTTTTCTGTTACTTCGAGCATTTATTACAATAAATTAAATAATTTCCTTTTAAAAACATTAACAGCTCAGACTGTAGTTGTGTGGCACAGAAGACAGACTTATTGCAAGAAATAATGGGCAAATATTGTCAGGGGTTTTATCAACATATATTAACTCAAATGTTACATATTGATCATGTGAATAAGATTCAAATTAATCTTCATTTGGTTATCAAAGAATGTTAATACTATATACCAAAAGAGAAACATTAAAAAAAATATTTTACTGGTGAGTATTTACTCCTTGTATAAATAAACCTCAGTTTGTATTAATCTAGACCAGTACTGACATTTGATTGTTCTGTTTCCCAAAGTATTGGGCCACACCTACCCAGAGAGTGGCCTCAGTTCATAAACACAGTGCATGTTACTAAAGGTATTTACTAGTACTACCAGTAATGCTTAAAAATCTTACCTACCTCTGACACTTGAGTTGTCTCGTTTTATATCTGTTAACTTTATCTTTATTGGCTAAGACTTCAGAATTATTGCAAATAATTAAATAATTAAATTTTTTCAATCATTAGGAAAGAATCAATGGTAAATTGAGTTATACTGAAAATTCTCCAAAGAAGTCTCAAGAAAGGTATTCATCTTAAAAATATTTGTCATTCTCACCAGTACTGCTTCAGAAGATCTACTTACTGATATTTTTTTTGGTACTAATCATGGTTAACATCATAGATTCCCATAGATTTTCACTAAATCTTATGGGATGGAAGAGAGAATTTGCTACATTAATTAAATTAAGGGATGCGTTTGGAGAAACACAAGCATTATCATTGCAAGTGGTCTTGACAAAAGTCAAGAGCCTATTTCACTTACACAACAAGAGGGATGGCAGTGGTAAGTCAACCAGAAGCCCAAATGTGTGAACTTTTTGATTAAATTGTCACAGCAGGTCAGTACTAGGGCTTCATCTAAAGCATAGTCCTCTCAATTAGTTCCCTGGTGACTTAAACATTGAAAATGCTGCTGCAGAAGTATTTGAAGTAAAATTAAATGAGCCCCTGAGATTTTCTTTGATTGAATGCAGCACTTTTCAGTGATTTCTGGCCTATGGATGATGCTGCTCAACCTTGGAAAGTTGCAGACTTAAAGTGTCTGAGTTAAATATGGAAATAAGAATATAAAAGTATGCAATTTTAAAAAATAATTTAAAAAATAAAAGCTGTTTACAAATGTGTGAAGTTTATAGGAAAACCATGTAAAACACCTTTGCTAAACAGTGGACAGAAAATAATTACCCAAGTAAGAGGGCAATTTTATGTTATACAGGGAAATGGAAGAAATCAAAGAGATGATGTAATGCTCATATTTATTGTACAGGAAGAACCTGCTAACATCAGAGAGGTGTGGCTGCATTTGTCAGTTTGAAAAGCTCACAAAGGTTGCTTGGAACCACAAAAGTTCCTTGAGATAAAAAATTGTGAATAAAGAGGCCTCGTAATCATCACCATGTAGGTGGAATGCAAATACACAGGCTGGGCTGTCCTACGACCTCTGCAGTCAAGAGTTTTGAGTGCACAGTGCTATAGGAAATTAGAGCAGGAGTAAAATTTCCTTATTTCAGCAATTATTCAGCAAGAATATCCCTATTTGAGGAAACATCTAACATGATATACCAAAAAATTACACTATCTTATCTTCAGACAACTTTCCCTGCCTTCCTATACAAATTTCTGAGTTTCTAACAGTGTTTTCATTAGCAACAGCAAATACCCAATTTCATTATAGAAACAGGCTTCAGCGGTCATATGAACTGTTTGTTTATTCATGTGAATGCCCTGCCAGGAATCAGGAAACTTGTTGAAAAATACTTGATAATAAAATCATTGCTTCCTAACTAAACATGTCAGCCCATAGTAAAAATTGAAACAACAAAATCCCATCTAGCAGATGTGAAAAGGTCCTTTTGTTCAGGGTGCCTCAGACAGCATGGAAGGTTGATTTTAACTTTAGTTTTAGTCCATCCTAACAGGTGGGTAAAATGATAAATTCTGTAAGTCCCACAGGACAGACAAGCCAAATTCAGACACTGCTGATATTACCTATTAACCTTAATTATGCTTCTAGTCAACAGGGAGAGGCATTTTCACGCATTTCTTCAGAGTCTGACAGCTGACCAACATACATTCTCTGCAGAGGTGATACTGCTCTCCAAAGCAGCCTTGGGTCCCAATGTACCTGAAACTTATAACACGTATTTCATCCTAGTGCTTCCTCTCATGAGAAAATCATGATGATAGCCTAAAGAAACAGCACCTAATGCCTGTATTTTAACCTCTTGCATCCCAGATAAAGCACATTGTACATCAAGTGATGTATGTGATGGAGTGAATCTCTCCAGGCATTGTCTGAGCATTTGCAGACAGATTCTGTGTTAGAAAAAGAGGACATTGGGAGTGGTGCATCTGAGGGGTCCAAACAACATCTTCCATAGACTTCCACAAATTATGCATTTCTAACACCAAACAGGGGGTCTCTTCAGGTATTTTAAATACCTCATCCCAGTTTCTCTTTGAAAATATGTCAGTTAAGGCACAGGGCCTGGTTTTCATCTTACAAAGCTTATTAGCCAGCCCTGTCACCCACACACCTTGGACTTCAGAGATTTTGTCTCACTTCTTCATTGCTGTTTGAAAGAAGACACAAATTTCAGCAAAGATTACGTTTGCATTGGTGAGAGACAACTGCTTGTCAGGATGTCAGATGAAGCAACTGGAAAAGCCTGTATTTCTTTCAGGTTAGCCTCCCTTCCCTCAGTCCCCAAGAAAAAGAAATAGCCCATTATTTTAGTACGGGTAAATGTTAATTTCATCCCTCTGATTATGGGGGATGAAATAGATTATTCCTCCTTTAGAGAACAAATAGCTTGAATGAAGAGTGGTGGGAGCCCTGTACTAGCTGGTCTGGAGGAAGCAAGCCCAACAAAAGCTGTACTGAGGGAAGGAAAAGCAGTAATACCTCCAGGGACACTGGAGACACAGGCTGCTCTGAGATGCATCTCCCAGAGCACCTGCCACCACTGAATCATAATAACACAGCTGAATTCTGCCTAGAATTAAAAGGATAAAAGCCTGACAAAGCTCTTAGTCACAACACACTTCATGCTCACCTTATTGTACAAAGAGTTGTGACTGTAAGGGCTATAAGGATTCTCATGAACATCACATGTGATGGAAGACAAGTGGCTGAAAGGTCCAGGGTTTAGACAGTCAGCAAGGGAGATGGACGGAGGACGCAAAGGGGGCTTAGTTGGAGGGATCAGTTTAGTTGGATACAGAGGGTGTAGGAGAGCAGTCTCCTATGAAAAAAAGAGAAGTAAACAGAAACAGATTAATGGATGCTAAAAGGAAGCTTTGGACAGAAAGCAAAGTGCTTGTCTTACATGGTTTTTACATTTCATAGGGCTTGAGGATTAAAGATACTCTACCTTCATGCCAGTCAGTAGAATTACTTTACACAAAGCACTTTCATCAGCATGGAAGTACACTTACAAAAACCTGCTGTAAATGTCCCATTAAACCAGTTATCCTTCAACTGGGTTCCAGTGCATCTCCCTCTTGCAGCTCAACGGATGCTCAAGTGACAGAAAAGGGAAGCCCACAATGATCTTATGCTACGATAAATGGCAACATTTTGGGACATTTTGTGAGAGGGTGGCTTGGAAACAAAATGAATCTGAAAACAGTGTCTGAGAGGTACAAAAGAAAGTCTGCCTTACCTATAGCAGAAGCACTTCAGTCTTTTTAACAAGCCTTTTCAGCCATTTAAATGTTAAAGCACTGAAGGTGCACACCATATATTTCACTACTGCAAGTTGTCAGCAGCTAATAGTGTTTCAGGTTAAAAAAAACAATGTTTTTTAACTAATAAATAAAATCCTCTAAAAAAAGTTATTTTTAAAAGATTTGGGATAGATTCAGGGAGGCATACCCAGGTTTTGTCACAGATCTCATGCTTAAGTTTTGTCTAGGCCATTGACAAAACACATCCCAAATTCTCACGCACTCAGCTGACTGAGTCTAGACCAGAAACTCCCTTGTGTGCTGTACCTTTGAGCTCAAGACCCAGAAAATTTGTGACAAGACCTGTGATTAGTTCCAGCAGAAGCTAACGTATCACCCGCCAAAAGACTGAGCATGAGCAAATGAGCGGATCAGAGCCCAGCAGCGGTGACTGGCTGGAAAGGAACCAGGCAGCACTCGCTCCACACCAACATTGCCTCCTGCCACTCCTCCTTAGAGGCACCAGCCCTACTTCTACTAATGATAAACCTTGGAAAACTGCTGCACAGCTTCATGACAAGTGTAACTAATATCTCTTTAGTTCATCCTTATCTTTCTGTTCCAATGCCCAATGTGGGTTCTTTGTTTTGGGTTTTTTTTAATGACAAAGGAGCCTATGTACATTATTTTTAATAAGTATTTGTAATCACATGAATTATCTAACATTCATTATGATTTGATTTCATATTATTATGTAATAAAATGCCCTATTAAAAAAAAAATATTCTGTTTCCACAGTTTAAAAACAAAGATTTCATGAAGCTGTCACATCAGCACTTCTCATGAGTTACATATACTCATATATAGCATATTTTATGGTGCTATTTTGAACAAATTGGAGCATAACAGCAAAACTCCTGAAACATTACAGAAATGTACTAAGCAAGAGGAAAAAATTTTCTTCTCATAATAACGAAATTACCATCTTCATTAAGGACATCTAAAAGTGTTGGAAGACTAACACGGTCAGATCAGAACCTCAAAAACACCACACTCTGTCTCTAACAAGTGTTTCATAGGGGGATATCCATTGAATAGCCAGTACTACAAGTTGTATATGTGCCCAGGGGAAAAAAAAAAAAAAAAAAGCATAAACTGAGAAAAAGCCAAAAAAAATGAGATTTTTCCCTCGTTTATAAATTTGTGGCACACCAGTGTCAACCTATATACAGCATACCCAGAACACAGATAAAAAGAGCTATCTGTGAGTTGAGCTACATCCCTTCCAGATAATCTTTACTAATTTAGCAATCTCTTTTTGTCTCTTTCCATTACTTTGGATTATCTACATGAGAACAGCTCCTTGTTAAAGCAAAAATTACTATATTTTTACAAGACAAATTGCCTTTTCCTCATGGTGACGTCTCTTAATGAAGTGAAAAGCAAACAAGCTACTCTGTTGCGCAAAAAAAGGCATGTGTTCCACACAGGGACATAAAGCTGAAGGTCAGCAGTTATGGCTGGCTGCATCATTATGTCTCAAACTGAATGTCACCCATATAGTTACCAGTGTCACACTGAGAGGTTTGGCGAGGAGGGGAGGTACTGAAGAGTCAGAAAAATCAAAAGAGAGAAGCCAATAAAGTTGATGATATCTGGAACCTCGTCTAGTCTGTACCATCAGCAAAGATGCAGCCTGACAGGGTCTTCCTTTCAAGATGGGCTGGGTGAAGGAGGGGCAGCAACATCACCTCAGGAGGGTGTTGTTGGCAATGGTATTATAAAGAAGGGAAAAGAAGACGCAGAGAAGGGGAGAGAACAGAAATGTAAGAGCTCAAGCTCCCAGCAGCACTGGGGAAATCTCCAAAGAAAACCAGGGAAAATCAGTAACAGTATGAAAAATTTTTACCTCAGCCACAGCAAATGTCTGCTATATTTTTATTTGTGGACTAGTGGACTATCACTGATCCTTTCACAGAAAGCAGAAAACTTAGCTGCTAGTCTCCTAGTTTTAATCCACAGCTCTCATATGCCATGAAAGCAGTCAATTTACCTGATTTTGGGGTAATATTGGTGTGAACCCCTCCCACTCTTTGGAAGCCAGACACTGCAGCCAAAAATGCTAACTACGGAGAGCAGGTGAAGAGGGATAATGTGTCCTTATAGGCTAACAATACCGTGGTTAGAGACAACCACCTCAATTTTCAAGCTGTTGTCTGGGCACCAAGCCCAGTTCCACAGACAGTGCTGCAGCACTATTACAGACACTGAAACCCCTCAGGAGATTTTTCACTATGTTGTAAGATTGGGAACATACTCATATGGACACCCAAATCTTCATTGACAAGGGACTTACATCAGCACCATAGACCTACTCTGAGACGCAAGAGCTGAAATCATAAGCATATCACGTTTTGTTCAGCACTTTAGTGTTTTCCCCAGATCTGGATATTATCACAGTATTAATTGTTGTATTAGACCACCACTAGAATCATATAGCCATTTCTCACACAAACAAAACCAGTTTCTGTTAAGTCAGTGAATCCATCTGGATACAGGTCTAAATACTTCCTTTTTCAGAACAAAGATGTCTTAATAGAGATATCCCAAAATAACAAGAATTTTACAACAACATGTGGTATTTCTTAGGTTAGGAAGCAATTTATCAGTACTTTAAAACATATGACATTGTTCTTTTAAATAAAGGAAGCAAAACTGAAAATATCCATTGTGAAATTAACTTTTCCATCTATCAAATATCATCTATCAAAGTAATTTGTTTAGTTCATTTTAATACATAGCTTTTATATAAACTAATCTGGGCTTTTGCTATAACAACCACATTTATTGATGCACTTATTGTGTCCTCAGTACTTCAGTAATATGGATCATAAGTAATTTATAAGGTGTAAGTTGACTGGTTTTCACAGTTTCAAATGTCATAAAGGTTCAGACTATGGCAATAACCCCAGGTTGTATTTGCCTGAAAATACAAAGTTTGGTGATGATAATATCATTCTTTCATCAGCAAAATGATAGCCAGCAGAATCTGTGCCCAGCCCTGATGAAAGAGAGGTATGAGCTGCCCCTGCTTTTGCAGAGAGGCCCTGCTGAGGTGGCCTAGAACAGAAGTTCTCTAGCAGCAACTCTAGGTCAGTGCTCCTCCTCTTTCATTCCAGGTGAAGGGCAGCACATTGCCTTCCTTGGCATCAGAAGAGTTTCAGTAAGTTAAAGCATGAAAAACTCATCGTGAGCTCACCTGTAGTCTCTGAGGTCAAATATTCACTGTCAACCTCAAAAGTGCAGAGACAAGTTGTAAATCATCATTTTTATTCAGTTTTTCTTATATTTTACAGAAACTCTACATTCTGTAGAAACTTACAGAATTAGAAACCTTCTGATGCCACCCATACATGTTGCTGGAACCCACTAATACTACAAATAAATCTCTGTTTGTAATGGTGCAGTACTCTCGAGAAATTTCCTACAGCAAGTGATTTTCCTTACAGCAAGTCAGAGCTAGGGGGAGGAATGGAAAGAACTGAAATGAAAATCTTAAAAAAAATTCAGTTCTAACAGGAAGAAGAGAGGACTGTCATTGCTAAATTCTCTCTCTAATGTGACTAGGGAGGCACAGAAGAAAAAATCAGTTAGCAAGGTATTTAATTCACATCATGTCTGACAAGAGGACTATTGGCTTCATTTTATTACCCTCCAGATTGAGGATTCCGAACATACTGGATAGGTTGATAATAAGCTCTTACAGAGACATTCAGATTATATATCACGGTTAAGGTTTAATTCACAATAATTCACAGAAACACAAAGGCATGAGAAAAGGCTGACAGACCATTTATCTAGGGTTTCTCTGAGATCATGGCTCATACACATCAGGACAGTTCAAGATGTGTTTTTGCAAAGTGATCCCATGGCTTTATGAAGAGGTCTGCGGAAGAAGACAGCACTTTTGCTGCCCTGTGACTGCCCATTAATGCTCCTTGCATATGATAGAGATGTCCCCTCAAACGGTGATGGGACATGAATACAGACCTGGGGGAGCTATGCATTGGGGAGTGACATGGAAGGTCACTGGGGCTTCTCTGCAGTCTCCCTTGAAGGAAGAGTGAACTTTGCCCAGTCCTTGCTGTCCTCATTTCTGTTTAGAGAAGATTCAGGTCTGGACCCTAAATGGAGGAAGTGCTTTCTAGTAGATCTGATCCAAACACTTGCTTGACAGGGAAGCACAGGATTTCCACTTTCTCCTGTACATCATTTCCTACAGATATCATACAAAGGTCCTCTCCTCAACATACAGGTTTTCAGATCACAAAAAAAAAATGTTTCTGTATAAAGCCCAGCTGCCCATCTCCATCCTGGAGCCAGGTGCCCCTTGGAGAATTATCTAACTTTGCAAAAAAAGAAGAGACCAGAACAATATAAGGATCTAAGATTATTCCATCATCTTTAAGGAAACTAGCTGAGGCTACAAAATCAGAGTGAGAGTTACTTACCTGCTCAATATCTTGATCACTGATTTCTTCAAGGTACTTTTTAAAAGGATTGGGTTGATAGGGCTCCTCCTTTTGCTGTGCACTCTTGCCTTTCACCAGCACGGGACGAATGACACCAGGTTTTGTCTTGACCCATAACACACCCAGGACAAAAGAGATAGTAGAAAAATAAAATAAAATACTTTACAATTTACAGAATATTTGTTGGACAAGTCAATTCCAGCAGGGCTTCACTGACTAGTTTTTTAAAAATGTTATTAATAACATAGTTCACCACCAAAATTATTCAGGTGTCACGCTGCCTGACTTACTTTTAATACAGACTGTGGACAAAAATGGCAAGAGCTGGTTTTATGCACAGATCCTCGCCACTGACATCTGTTTATTACCCACACAAAAATAGATGCTGGGCTGTCAGACTATGGTTTGTGGGCTTTGCTGGCTGTTTTTGCTAGCTGTTCAGCTGCATCTTGATAAGTTCATCAAGTCACACTTTATGCACAGCTACACATCTGCTTTCACACTTCAAATTCCTTTCTGGGCTCCTCAAAACAGTAACTGTGAAACAAGAAACGGCAATATGTGATGCTGTTAACTTACACCCAGGCAACATATTAGGGGAAAATATTTCGGGGGAATAATACCAGTGATTGCATGTTGTATTTTGACAGTGTCTTTAAGAGTTCACTTGGAAAAGCACAATTTTAGAGAATTCAGTCAGCATGGATGTGTGATACACCTCATTTCAGATAAATTGGATTATTTCATCAAGAAAAGGTTTCTTCGTTAGCTACTAACCAACCAAACAAATTACTATTAATTTGTTATTTTAGTACATCTTTGATTTTCATAATTCTAACAGTAGTCTGACATGATGGATTGAGGCATAAACTCTAAATGGAGGCTAGAGGTTCATTTTAAAACAGACAACTTGTTCAGTAAGTAAAGGAAGGAAAAAGTGTACATTCTCACTAGAATTTGGTAAGTACTGAAGTCCTGGAGGGGACTGTGATTGAATTTGAACTTTACAAAAAGTGAGTTATATTCTCCCCTGTTATGGCTACCCCATAGAAAATGGGTGGTCTTTGTCATAACTGATATAGATAACAACAGGACTGCTGCTGAGCTCCTTCTGTGGTTGCAGCCCACAGAGGCGGTTTGCCCAGCTGGGACTGAGAAACAGGCTCTGTCACAACTCCCCATCCTCAGTACCCAGCAGGGTATGAAAATGAAGAGATGTAATTTGCCATTAGATTTATTTGTAAGATTTAGACTATGTGCATTTAATAACACCATGCTCTCTGTTTATAAGAGCAATACACTTAAGCAGTCTGTCTGGAAAAGAGAAGCTTACTGTGAATGTAAGCTTAAAATGATACAGCTGAGATTGCTGGATGTATTGTGTAAACTGAGTTATGGATCACCTTAAAATAAGATCTGCAGGTATTCAGCAAGGACCAGGCAAGAGGAGCACCCATCAGAGGGGAGGGTGCAGGAGGCAGGAGATGTCCCCATGTCTTACACTCCTGACTCTGCCCTGGGAAAGGACAGAGCAGTGCCCAGGGGCTGAAGAAGGCAGCAGAGGTGGGAGGAGCACAACACACCTGGGAAAACCAAAGCCCAGGCAGCAAAATATCTTCCCTTAGCTTTGTGTTTTCTCCCCTCCCTCCTTTCCACAGGTTGGGGCCCTTTCATCTGCCCATCAAATAAGAAGAAAAACTTTTAACTGAAAGCAAAAAATAAGCCATGAGGTGAAATTAACTTTTTTAAAAGAGTAATGACTGCCAAGTTGCATTAAAAACTTAAACATTTTCATTAAAGAAGGTAAATTTAATGAAAGATAGAGTGCTCATTTAATGAACTTACAGTTGTTCATGACTATCTCTTTGTAAGATTCACCATAAAATAATCATTTTCCTCTCCAATATTTCTGAGAAGAGTTTGTAAAAGACTCCTGGCTTTCAACACAAAGGTAAATATAAAAATATAAAGAAAACTACAGTTGTTATCAAGTCATCATTACGCAGACAAAGGACCCATGGCCTTCTAGCACTCTTCCACACCATGTAACCATGCAATTAAAAGCCCATTGAGGTACCTGAAATCACCAAGGATAAGCTACTCTCCTTACACAGGAAACCTCTTCCAAAAGCACACCGTAGAAATGCTTTTAAGGAAGCTCTTTCTGAACAACACTGCACACTCAAGTGCTGGCTGAGTCATATGTTTATGTCTGACTCTGCTAGCAGAATGGCAGATATCAGCCAACAACCAGCATTTGAAATGCTTTATTAGTGCCCTGACAAGTTGTATAAAGTCTTTGATTCAAAACTAAAAGCTTGAACTATTTCATTGATAGTAGGTGGCACAACTAAGACTGCTGAGAAACAAGCTAAAACTTAGTTTTGCTAAGGAAAAATGGTAAAGGCTGTTATGGTAGCAATGGGCTGCCATCTGTTTTGCTGATTAAGGATACCAGTTAAACTTGGACACCGGAGTGAAAAGAGTAGGCATATTTTACTGGGGATAACTAAATAATGTAGCAGAGTAATACAGAAAACATACAGTAACACAGAATAGTGCACTTAAAGTAAACAAATAGGAAAATACAGGATAATGCATCAAATCATTACTACATGTAAGAGAGAACAGTGATTAAGAAGGATCCCTCACCACTCGCACACGTTCCCATCACCCAGCCCCGCAGTGGCTGGGCAGCCCCGGTTACAGCGAGGGTTTGCAGAGCCTGTCCCGGCAAGGGGGAAATCCTACGCGGGGCGTCCACCCACAGGTGAGGCTGCCAGAGTCGCTGTGAGCGGGTCCAGCCTTATATCCCCAAAATCAGCAAGCCAGAATAGCCAGAACCTTTGTTTTAAGTGGAAAATATCTGGTGTCACTTTCCAATGAGATTCCCCCAGAGCCTGGCCAGGGCTCAAGGGAGAAGCTAAGGGAGTTTCACACCTCATCTAGTTTATGTATGTTCTTTTTAAAACAAAACAATTGGGGACATCTGTTCCCAAGGCTGGACAGCTGGCTTCATAGCCTTGTTAACTTAACCCTACTCAAAGAAAAAGAAAGATACATTCAGGATAGCCATGTTTTCATCAGTAATTGAGTATATGCTATCTAAGCTACATCTTTCATTAATGAGCATACATATTTCATTAATGACTACATACTAAGCTAGGACCTTCAGCTCAGGGCCTATTGTTCAGGCTTCAGTACTTCAACACTTCCACCTTTTACATCAGAATAGGTGCTTTGTTATAACTCAGTACAATACCTACTAGCACAATGGTTATTAGTTATAAAATATACAGGATTCATCTATAGGTCAGCTCTGGCTTGGGCCAGATGTCCAAGCCTTAGCACTTCACCATCATATTGCTACAGCCCTAATAGCAAATTACACAAGGGCCAACACACAATATCCAGAGCTGACCCATAACCATTTGTACTGAATCAGTGCCAGGGTGCTCCCTGGCATGGTTTTGGCCCAGGTTAGCAAGCCCACAGACAGAAACAGGAGGATAGGCTGGGTCAGGGTGCTTCTCAATAGGCAGAATGGACATGGCCACACTTCTTCAAAGATAGAAGATATTTTGGCTGCATGAAAATGAGCCTAGCATGATAGTTGCCTCAAAAGTCAGAAGACCAAACTTCTCATTGGCAGGTGTATGGGCATGTTCACCTCTGATTTTTTCCTCTGTTATTATGACACTGGTTGTCGCTAAGATCTTGCTGAAAATGGTGAGTAAAGTCCTAGTTGCAACCCCATTCTTCTCAGCAGAGGCTTAAAATATTCCGAGTCCCACGTTTCTCCTGTCTGAGTCACTGTCACTGCCTCTTATCCAGAATATTTAGAGATCTCCAGAGCACATAGGGCCAGACCCTTCTTTGCTGGCTAGCAATGACTGCAGTCACTCTTTGCAGTGCTCTGTGTAACTACACAGACATTAAGTCATTCTGGACACCTGAAGAGCTTTCCTATAAACAAGAAAGTTGCCTCTTTAACAAGAAATTGGCTTTTTAATATGTTTTCAATACAGTGCTGTTTTGAACCAGCCTGCCCCTGAGAAAACCAGACAAATGATTAACAAAAATAGGACATGTTCAGATAAAAATATATAACAAAACAGGAGACCTAGCCTTGGGATAAAAGAGTCAGTTGTCCTCTTTCTTTCCATTCTGCTCTGAGTCCATCAGACCTATATCCAGGTTTTCTGTACAAATAGTCTTTTGTAATCTTTGAAGCTTTTTGCTTCAAATGGGATAACCAAAGAATTCCTTCATGGAGAGGAACCTTCCAGTTCCATTTTTTTCCAACAAACTCTGTTTCAGGGAAAGAGACCCTGAGGCAGATGAGGCAGATGGGGCAAGTGTGCAGCACACCATGCCCCAGCCAATGCATTCACGTTCTGTCAGCACTGAGAAGCCAGAGTCACCTAAGAAGCCTCTAAATCGTTGAGAGTACCTCCTTCAGATGGTGAGGGACTATCTCTCTTGTCATGAAGGAGAACTGCAGTTTTCACTGCCATCAAAAAGATGCTTTTTCCCCAAAAATTACAAACATAGATGCTTTGTCTAGTTGAACTGTGAAACACCTTAAAATATTTGCCTTCTATTTCTTTCCTGCCACAAATTAGCCTTCACAAAGATAAATTTGTTATTGAGCTTATTAGTTTATTTTTCTTTTCCCGTTAAGGCCTTACACTTGCAAAAATACAATAAAAAGTTCTAGTCAGTGTATCAGTCTACAGTGAAGTTCTCTACTAGATTTTAAGGTGTGTAGGCATATAACTATGGTTAAAAGGATTTCCTCTTCCTCCAGCTAAATAGTAAATCATTCACATCACAAAAAAAAGGATAATATTTTCTCAACCTCCATGCTGAAGCGGGGGCAGGTCTTGCACCAGAGCACAGAGAACAAGGACAGTCACCTGTTTGAAACTCAAGTTGCCTTTGTTTTTGTTCATACTGAAATACTTGCATTTCAAGAAACAGCTGAATTTTCAACAAGATGGCTGATACTGTACTGTATTGTGATTTCCACCAACTCTGTGCTAAGTTAAGCCCAACAGATTTAGTCCTTTTCCATTCTACTCAGTACAGGGATGAGTCTTTTCTTCAACATCTGGAGAAAGGGGACAGATCCACAGTAAGAGTAGCATAAAGGAGGCACTCATCTCTGCTGCTGTTCTGGGACCAGCAGAGGAGCAAGTTTGTAAGTTTGAGACCAGAAAAGGGAACAGGTTTGCCCAGGTGCTGCTCACTTGCCCAAGCTGGTGGCAGGGAGAGGGATAGGACCTTAGCACTAACACAACACTGCTCTTTGTTTCCCTCTCTGCTTCCCTCCCTTTCTTTAGGAGACTTTAGCACATTTAAGTATCCTTCATTCACATTTTATTTTGATATATCATGTATTGATATTGTTGCGTGATGGCTCTGTATGGACCACTCCTCAGTATAACTGACACATTTCACTTCAGCAGTGCCAGCAATTTGGTGTTTGAGAAAGTATGGATATAGACCCATTGCAGGTTCTGCCTTCCAGAAGATATTCATCAGTGTTCAAAGGCCATGAAGTACTTGAAGCTGCCAAGTCACACTAAAATGCCCCAGAATAAAAAAATCCACAGAAATATGTCTAGATATTAACTGAAATACTCCAGATTTAACTCCTGTAACAGATCATGAGCATTTTTATCTATTTTTCTCTAATAATTTTCTTCCTACAGATGCTTGAACTCTGGACACGAGTCACTACAACTCATATCCCCAGTCTTTTTCATGCAATAATTTGCACTGAGTCATTACTGTTACTATCATTTAAACCTGCTCGCAAAATACAGAAATACCATTCTGCATTTGCTCTAAATATATATGACTCCTTTGCTACTATTTTTGTATATAAATACATTTTGATAAATCATAGAATCATAGAGTGGTTTGGGTTGGAATGGACCTTAAAAATCTTTTAGTTCTAACCCCCCACTCCCTGCCATGGGCAGGGACACCTTCCACTAGCCCAGGTTGCTCAAAGCCCCATCTGGCCTGGGACACTGCCAGGGAGGGGGCAGCCACAGCTTCTCTGGGCAACCTGTTTCAGTGTCTCACCAACGCTCACAGTAAAAAATTTCTTCCTTATATCTAATCTAAATCTACCCTCTTTCAGTTTAAAACCCTTGCCTCTCTCATCCTATCACTACACTCCCTGACAGAGTCCCTCTCCATCTTTCCTGTAGCCCCCTTTAATTACTGGAAGGCCACTATAAGGTCTCCCTGGAGCCTTCTCTTCTCCAGGTTGAACAACCCCAACTCTTTCAGCCTTTTCTCATAGGGGAGGTGCTCCAGCCCCCTGATCACTTTTATGGTCTCCTCTGGACCCACTTGAGAACATCCATGTCCTTCTTATGTAGGGGGCCCCAGAACTGGACACATTACTCCAGGTGGGGTCTCACGAGAGCAGAGTAAAAGGGGAGAATCACCTCCCTTGACCTGCTGGCCAAATCTTTTGATATAGCCCAGGATACGTTTGACTTTCTGGGCTGCAAATGCACATTGCTGGCTCATAGTCCGATTTCCATACATCAACACCCCCAAGTCCTTCTCTGCAGGGCTGCTCTCAATCCACTCATCCCCCAGCCTGTATTTGTGTTTGGGATTGCCCTGACCCATGTACAGGACCTTGCACTTGGCTTGTTGACCTTCATGAGGTTTGCACAGGCCACATTAACAAGCCTGTCAGGGTCCCTCTAGATGGCATCCCTTCCCTCCAGTGTGTCGACTACACCACACAGTTTCGTGTCATTGGTGAACTTGCTGAGGATGCACTCAATCCCAGTCTCCATGTTGCCAACAAAGATGTTAAACAGCGCTGGTCCCAATATCAATCTCTGAGAACGCCATTGGTCACTGGTCTCCATGTGGACATTTACCACAACTCAAGTGCAACCATCCAGTCAATTCCTTATTCACCTAGCAGTCCATCTGTCAAATCTATGTCTCTCCAATTTAAAGACAAGGATGTTGTGCAGGACAGTGTCAAATGCGTTGCACAAGTCCAGGTAGATGACATCAGTTGCTCTTCCCTTATCCACCAGTGCTGTAAACCTGTCATAGAAGACTACCAAATCTGTCATGAACAATTTTCCCTTAGTGAAGCCATGTTGGGCTGTCATCAATCACCTCCTTATTTTCCATGTGCCCTAGCATAATTTCCAGAATGATCCACTCCATGATCTTGCCAGGCACAGAGGTGAGACTGACCCATATAGTTCCCTGGGTCTTCCTTTTTTGCCTTTTTAAAAATGGTGGTTACATTTCCCCTTTTCCAGTCAGCAGGAACTTCACTGGACTGCCATGACTTCTCAGATATGACAGGTAGTGTCTTAGCCACTTCATCTGCCATAGTCCACAGAGGCATCTCATCAGGTTGCACAGAGTTGAGCAACTTCAGGTTCCTTAGGTGGTCTTGAACCTTATAATCTCCGACAATGGGCGGTTCTTCTTTCTCCCAGTCCCCACCTTTGCCTTCTGTAACTTGGGTGGCATAGCTGGAACCCTTGCCAGTGAAGACTGAGGCAGCAAATTTGTTGAGTACCTGAGCCTCCTTCACGACCCATGTAACAAGGTCTCCTATTTCTTCTGGAGAGGGCCCACAATTTCCCTAGTCCTCCTTTTAGGACATTCCTATAGAAGCTTTTCTTGTTGCCCTTGACATCCATGGCCAGATTTAATTTTATCAGGGCTTTGGCCTTCCTAACCTCTTCTCTGCCTGCTCAGACAGTTTCTCTGTACTCCTCCCAGGCTACCTGTCCTTGGTTCCAACTCTGTAGGCTTCCTTTTAGTGTATGAATTTGTCCAGTGGCTCCTTGTGTGTCCATGGAGGCCTCCTGGCATTTTTGCCTGGATTCCTCTTTGTTGTGATGCATTGCTCCTGAGCTTGGAGGAGGTGATTCTTGAATATTAACCAGATTTCTTGGGACCCTCTTCCCTCTAGGGCTTTAGCTCATGATATTCTGCCAAGCAGACCCCTGAAGAGGCCAAAGTCTGCTCTCCTGAAGTCCACAGTAGCAAGATTGCTGTGCACCCTCCTCACTGCCCTAAGGATCTTGAACTCCACCATTTCATGGTCACTGCATCCAAGGCTGCCCTTGAGCTTCACACTCCTCACCAGCCCCTCCTTGTTGGTGAGAACAAGGTCCTGCATAGCACCTCTCCTTGTTGTCTCCTCCATCACCTGGAGAAGGAAGTTATCATCAACACATTCCAGGAACCTCTTGGATTGCTTGTGCCCTGCTGTGTTGTCCCTCCAACAGATATCAGGGTGGTTGAAGACCCACAAGGACCAGGGCTTGTGAATGTGAGGCTGCTTCTATCTGTCTATAGAGAATCTCATCTGCTTGGTCTTCCTGGTTGGATGGCCTGTAGCAGACTGACATTATAATGTAACTTGTCCCAGCCTTCCCTTTAATCCTGACTCATTAGCTCTTGGTCAGCTCTTCATCCATCCCTAGGCAGCTGGTCCAGCTTGTCACTGACACAGAGGGCAACACCCCCTCCTCATCTCCCCTGCCTGTGCTTCCTAAAGAGCCTATATCCTTCCATTCCAACTCTCCAGTCATAGAAGTCATCCCTCCATGTCTCTGTGATGCCAATAAGATTGTAGCCCTGCAGGTGTGTGAATGTCTTTAACTCTTCTTGCTTATTCCCATTGCTACATGCATTTTCATATAGGCATTTAAGTTGGGCCTCTGATGAAGCTGACTTACTGGTTGGAATCCCTTTGTGCTGCTCTTCAGGTGCTCTTCTGTTGACCTTGATCCCTCTCCAGGCTTTGAGCATCTGTTGCTGGCACTGGCATCAAGCAGGTAGGAGTGGGATAGACTGAGGCTCCTCTCCTCCAACAACTTTAGTTTAAAGACCTCTTCACCAGCTTGGAAATCCTATGACCAAAGATACTCTTCCGCTTCTCTGACAGATGGACCCCATCAGCCCTCAGTAGCCCAGGTTTCTCAAAGCAACTCCCATGGTCTAAGTAGCTGAACCCTTGGCTGTGGTACCAGTGTCGTACCCAACTGTTGATTTGCCAGATTTGACTGGCCCTTTCAAACCTCTTTCCTTTGGAAGGACTGATGAAAAAACTGCCTGTGTTCCAGAGCCCCTTACCACTGCTCCCAGGGCTCTGTAATCTGTCTTGGTACTCCTCAGACTGCTCCTGGCTGTATCACTGGTGCCAATGTAAAACAACAGCAGCAGATATAGTCAGTGGACTGTACAAGGCTCAGTAGTGTCTTGGTGACATCCCTGATACAAGCCCCCAGTAAGCAGCACACCTCTCTCGAGTGTTTCAGGTCAGCAGATGGGTGCCTCTGTACCTCTCAGAAGAGTCACCTACTACCACCACCCGTTATCTCTTCTCAGTTGTGCTGGTTGTTATATGGGGATCAGATTGGGCTGCCTTACTCAGCTCCAGCATCTCTCCTGATGTGACGGGTCTTTCCTCTTCAGTCTGCAGAGCGGTGAAGTGGTTCTGCAAGGGCACCTCAGGCTTCAGGGGAAGTCTCTTCCTCCTGCAGGTCCTTGCCATTGTGAGCTTCCATTCTTCTGCATTACTGGCTCCCCTCCCTTCTGTGGGTGCTGGTGGGGGAGTTTTTGGCTGTTTGGCCATGGGCTGTGGGTCCACAGCAGACAGTGCTTGGAACCAGCTATCTAATTCCTTCTCAGCCTCCCTGATGCTATGCAGCCTTCTCACCACCTCCTGCAGCTCAGCCAGATGTCCTCTGCCTGGGCACATCTTTTGCAGGCAGGTCTGCTGCCTGTCCCTGCCCCAGGAGGAAGGTCTGGGCACTTCCTACAGTCTGAGACCAGCTCTGCAGCCTTTCCCTTCAGCTGCTCTGTCTGGGTGGAGGCATCGGCTACCACTGGTGTAGATGGTGCAGAACCTCCAGCTGGAGCTGGAGCCTTTGCTCTCAGACAAGTGCCCGCCATCCTGCCTTGAGGGCCAGGTAGGGTGAGTGCCCTTGGCCTGTGCAGCTGGTCACAGAACAGTGCCCAGTTGCTGTGTGGTGTGTACTTCAAGGGCTTTGTCTCAGCCAGTGGAATGTCCCTCCTTTGAAGAGGCACCCTCCCGCATGAATTGCCACACCAACTGCTGCACCATGTCCTGGCTGAGGCTCCACACCGTTTTCCCACTCTGATTTCCATGCTCCTGGTTGTTGGCACTCCCCAGGGCTACCCTTTCATTGCACACTCGAAAACTGCATTAAAATGTCTGAACCAAAAAAATCTAGGAAAATGGTACCAAGATATTCAAGACTGGTTCCACATGAATTTTGTTCTATTTGCTCAATATATAAAGAAAAAAAAGGTTATAATTAATGTTAACCACAATATTGTGTGTAGTGTTGGCACACTGGGTATAGTTTTGCACTTTGTTATCATGAGTCATTCACAGTCATCTTTTAAAAGAGTACAAAGTCTGTTAATGAGAGACACAGTGGCATGCTCAACACTTTGCCTGTCCATTGGATGGAAGTCACATAATTAAGAGGTGTAGGTACAACATTTCTGGTCACCATAAATAATCAGTCCCTGGTATACAGCTAGTCAGAGAATCTACAAGAGAAGAAGTAATTAGCTGAATCATAAATCCTGCAAATTTCTAAGTCAAAATGTTACTATTGAAGAATCATTCACTAGTAGAGATCACAAGGTGCTCAGAGACAGCACTGGTGTCTGAACAAAAAACAGGCACAAGAATTCAAATGTAGTGATAGCAATTTAAAATAAGTGAAATAAAATATATAGCTAAATAATTAAAATAGTTATTAAAAAAAAAAAATCAAAGGAGCTGCCAAAAGGATGAAGTGCGTATAAATGACCAGAATACTGCCTAAGACAGTAATGTTTCAGAGAAGCCGTGTGTCGATTTATAAGAAAACTTTAAGAGATTAACAAATACTAGATATTCAAAAAGCAAAGAGTGAAAAAAAAAAGGAATAAGGAGTAAGAGGCTCCGAAGCTGTATTCAAATACAGTCCATAGGGGGAAAAAAAAAAAAAAAATTCTAGCCCCATAATATAGCAATGCCATATATTAGGCCAAGAAAGTCTTTGAGAAAAAAGACTTACTGAATTGCCTTACAACTAAAAGTCTATGGGGCCAGTAGATACAATCAAGACATAAAAAAGATCCATGAAGAAGCAGAGACCAAGGCTGAAAATTAATTCCTCACTTCTGCTTTCACCACAGGAAGATTTAGGGAGGTTCTCACACTCGCAAAAATAAACCAATTTGGAGGAACTGCCTCAAGTGCAGTATCAATAAGACAGATTTGAGAATAAAATGAGCAAATAAAATGGAAGGAATAAATAAACTTGTAAAGCAATTCCAGTGTGAAATTGCCACACGATGAATTGTGGTACTTAACTTACTCCTTCAGGCATAATCAGCACCAGAAGAATGAGAAGTGGGAACTGTAGGGCAAGTTTTACTACAGGATCCTGGAGGGGACAGGGAATCACAAATCACTGCGTGTGACATTTCAAGCTGTGCAAAGTAGTTGGACAAATTGCATTAAAGAACAGAATTAGTATACATTTGGACAAATAATAAGGAATGCCTTTTGAAAGGGCACTCATGACTGATAAATCTTTTACAGTTATTTTAAAGAGTCAGTGATTCAAGAAAGCTGGCTGATATGGCAGATGTAGGTTATATTTAAATTAGCAATATGAGAATCTTTCAGCACCTAGAAACACACACTAGATGAAACCAAGTGAGAATCAACAGGTCATCTTATGTGAGGCTCAGTGTTTCATTTTTTTCCCCAGCATGTCCCTAAATGCATGACCAAGGATAATAAAATGAGGTTGCATCACAGAGCATAAAGTCCAGTGGGGGTTTAGTGATGCTGCATTTGGATTTCCAAAGTCTTTAAGGAAGGTCTTTCAGCAGGATCTACTAAGGAAATGAAACTGCTACTGAGTAAAAGAGAATATTTCCTATGGACCAGTTAAAAGATAGGAAGCAAAGACTAGAATAAATGTTTAAATTTTACAGTGGAGAGAAGTCATGAATAGAGTTCCTCAGAGATGTGCTCTGGAATCTGGGCTTTAAATTATGGATGAACAACAGCTAGAGAAGAGCGGCTAGTAAGGTGACAAAGTTTGCTGGTCATACTGAATCATTCAAGGGAGTAAAAACAAAAGATCAGTGCAAAGAATCACAGAGAGATCTTATAAGAGTGAGTGAGTGAGTGAGTGAGTGAGTGAGTGAGTGAGTGAGTGAATGATAGAAAGGCAGGTGAAACTTAGCTGAATTCAACATTGATACATTTGCCCGGGAAAAAAATAAACTTCATCCTAAATTTATCAGGAAATATATCTTGGACTTACTGTATACCGTTTTATGTAAAGATTGTCTTACTGCTCAATACAAGTAAGAAGAACTAAAAAAAAATCACTATGAATTAAGAAAGGAATAGAAATAATGATAAAGAACCTTATCATATCATCATGTAAATAGGAAGCTCTGTGTTCAGAGCTAGACAAGAGCAGTTTATAGTTTTAGTCTCGCAATCTCAAAAACAAAAACCTGAAAATGGTATCAATCAACGGATCATCAAAGATATGGCACAGTATCCAGAGTTCTCAAAGAATGACTAAGCAATTTTGACTTATATATGAAAAAGAGGTGACTGATAGGGTATTATGGTTAATACCTAGAAAATCATTAATATTATTTAGAAAGTGAAGAAAGAACAATTATTTGTTGTTTCAGTACAAGAACTGAGGTCAAGCTGTATGTTTAAAACAAAGAAATGAAGTACTTCACACAATGCATAATTTAAAAGTAATTCATACGTCTACAGAATGTTTTAGAGATCAAAGTATAAGAAGATTCATAATGTAACTAGAAAAATATGAGAAGTGATCAAAAATTACTAAACAGAAGAAATTGATTCAGAAGTCCCTAAAATTCCATTAGCTGAAGTATAGTGAGGATAATTTCTTATCCACGTCTCATTTTTTTCCCTAGGTATTCATTAGTGGTCGCTGCCACTTGGACAGGCTCCATAACTTCTCTTCTGACTCCTCAGGAAGTTTGGCTCCAACAGGACTAAATTGTGATCAGAGCTAAAATGAAAATCTGATTAATAAACTCCCCTTCTTTATTTGATTTTACCCTTGCTTTTCACTAGTTAAGCCAGCTTTGATTTAAACCAGTGTGTAATAAGAAAATAGATGCCAGAACATTGTTGCATATAAACAAAGTTGTAGAAGTGGAATATTACAAGAATCCAAGAACTGGCAGTAGACCTTATGGTTGTCATACATCTCAAGATTCAGCAAGACTCTAGTTTGTCGTTTGGTCCACGGGTTTACAAGTAGTGTCAGGATTTACAGTTTCTTAAAACAGGTATGTATTCAGTACAGAAGAAAGCAAAGCAGCTCTGCAGAAGCAATGCAGCTTTGTAAGATATTGACTGCAGCTTCTTTCAAAGGACTAAGAAAGTAAATAGTATGTACTTTAGAATTTGTGCTTGTTCAAATTTTGAAAAACACCATATCACAGCTGTGAAATACATACCAGCTGACTCTCTGTTACCATAGGTGCCGATTTGTATAGGTTGGCCTGCAAAAAAGGTAAATATATACCATATTACATACAATATCATAGTGACTACCATGATGACAGAAGAAAAATCCATGGACAGCAGTATGCTTAGGTACAGAAGCTTTTAGCATTGATGCAGTGACATACAATTGGTAAGAAAAATTAAAATATTGTAATTTCCAGTTTATTTCTAGCTATAAACAAATATAAATGCCTGTTGTTAAAATTTTAGGGATACTTTTCTCCAAGTATAATAAAATTTCACTTTTTCATCTTGATCATAGTTTGAATCTTGAAACGTAAATCCTGACATTTCTGAGCCTGCCATTATCTGTTAATTTGCAGCATCAATGTTATTAACACTATCGATTGTATTGGGAGCTCCATCTAACCTTCTCATCCTTCTGACTTTACACTATGAAAACCAGAACAATCCTACTCAAAGCATTACTTTTTTTTTTTTTCTGAGTATACATTGAACAGCAGAAGCCCTATTTTCCAGATCAAGGGTAAATGTGATGAATGCAAAGTGTGTGTGTGTGTACGTGAAATAGCCATGTGCCACATGCTTATTTGCCTGTGTAATGGTGAGATTCAGAATTTCTGGTACACTGATCCCTCCAATCAACTTCTTCAAGCTCTGTAGGAGTTCCACTGGATAATACAGTGTTTCTGTTCAAATAACATGCCCTTCCTTGATGTAGGTGTGACATGGATGCCTTGAGACTCTAAAATGGGAATATTCTTCAGTATGGTGGTAAAAAAAGTACTAGATACAATGGTTAGATGTTATAGCTGTAGTAGAAGACAAGTCAGTATCATTACAGACTGCACCCTCTGCAGAAGTACCACTACAATTGGATTTTTATCGACTCAACTGTATGTTCCTCTCACTGTTTCAAGAAGAAAAGCAATCCCAGCATGTTTGGAGAGGGAAGAACATGCTCTTCCTTTGCTGACCTGTGAGAAAAACCTTGCAGAGATTTGACCACAGAACTCTAGACATGGTCTCCCAAGTGCTAAACAGAGATGTTTAATCACTCCCTGATCCTGTTGGGTCTATCATCCTGCATTGATGGTGATAACAGCATCACCACGAGTCATGATAGAAACTGTACTACTTGCTGAGAGCACTCACATCTTCAACACAGCCACTGCTGAAGGAAACCTTCCCACCCACACAGGGACAGCTGTGATTTAGCACTAAATCTACAAGTACATCTTCTGCCCTTGACAGAGTAAACTAGAGTTTTTACTAGTGGTTACTTACATACTAGGGACTTTCTTTCATACCATTAACCAAGTGTGATGACCAGTCTCATTGTGAGCTTAAAAATCTCAAAACATTTCAAAGTGATCTAAAGATACAATCAGGCTGGAATTAAATTCTCTCACTTCAGGGGTGTAAGTTAAAAGTAAATCTCATTTCAGAGGGGTTACCTGAAATGTATATAAGCACAGCAGACCAGAGATAAAGAAAAGGGCTACTTATTTCTTCATGTCTGTGTGCATTATAGCTGCTTCATGTTCTCTCATTTTTTCACTTGTGTCATGTCTATAACACTTTAGAAAAATTTTTTTAGACTAGAACTGTCAAAAAGAGCAAAAATGTCAATAATATGGAAAGTAATTGTTCCAATTAATCATGATAACTTGTTTCTAAAATAATTTAAGTGGGAATTAGCTAGAACTTGAAATTAAAGAAAGCTTTTGTTGGTGACAGTAATTATATGGAAATACAGTGACTAAGTATATATATTAGGGCACTCAATAACCATAAAAGTAATTTATTTAGAGAATTATTATTATATTATTATTACAAATCAGCAGTATCATCCCTGAAGCCAACAGAGATGCACTATTATGAAATGGTGAATAGGATCATATCAAAAACCATACAGTTTAAAAAGTTATTAAATGACAGCTGTAGTACTTATTTGTCAACTAGCACAAACTGCTGTAATTTCACTGAAGTTAAGACATTTTTCCGTACTTTTTATACATTCCCTTGCTATTTGTACGATCATTTACATCCTTAAAAGGATGTAAAAAAGGTTCTGAAGTGCATAAGAAGACAAAAAATAATTGAGGTGAAGGCAAATCTATGCCATTTTAACTGCTAAATGGCAGGACAATTCAACATATTTGTATATGTATAATCTACTATTCCATATCTATTGAAGTTATTAGTAATAGTATCATGTTTGCATACACATACATTTCTATGTGTGTGTGTTTATAAATAATACCTTACCATGATGACAAAAACACCCTCAAAGCAACATTTTGACAAGTGTCTCAATATCAGACATCACAAATACAAAAATATTAAGAAAATTATATTGCTCAATTACCATTTTAATTCCTTCTAGTAAAATCAATTGCTGCATAAACTAAAATAATTCTTCGAAAAGAAAAAAAGATTTGCAAGAATAGAATGGCTGAACATCATTACTCCACGACAGCTCACATGAGACACCTCAGGTCTCCTGAGGGAACTCACAATTTGATATTATGATAACAAGTGTCCCTATAATACTCAGTTCCTGATTTCTACCAGGGACACTGTTAAATTGGCTCAAAGTATGCACCTTGTTTCAAAACAGACATCTTGTACCTCCTATGAAGAAATGTTGGCCCCTGGATTATATCTCCTCTAGTGAACAAAAGTCAGCACACGGAGCGGATCAGGAACAGGTCCTTCCCAGTTAATGCACACTCCCTTGCATGCTTTGGGTCACACCACCTACCACACTTCCAGACAGTTCTCCATCATGGTCTGCATCGTAGCTGAAGGAATGAGGCCACCCTGGCTCTTGTGCTGGGCTGAGGAGCTCACTTTGAAGGAAGGGAAGTGGAAGGGGAAGAGAAGACAACTCTATGGCAACCACCTCAGTGTGCCCTTGCCCTAAGGGCCAGAGGATAACCCACTAGTTGGTTTATTAGCAGGGACAGAAATAACCTACGTATGTCCTACCAAAGAAGCAGAACAAGAGAGAGAGAAAGAGCTGTAACATATGGGGGCTGTTAGGAACACCTGGCTCATCCCTTAGGAGACTGCTGCAGAGTGCAGTGATGCCAGAATCCAGGAGAGCCACCAAGTTCAGCCACTACAGCCTGAAGATCACAGTTCATTTTCTGACACAAAAAAATGCAACATGCTTGTACATTTTATAGGAAAGGTTAGCCTACCAATAATCCTCTGCATTATTCCCAATCGTATTTTTAAATAGTGATTTGTCATTTATCAAGAACGTTCCAGGGAGACTGGGAAGGAAGAGTTTGTAAAAGTGATTTTCTATACCAGCAAAGAAAACCTAACTGTATCCCCAGGCATAGAAGTTGAATGACTGAATTTATGGTATATGTCAGCCACAGTTTGGGGATCTGAAGATCTTCACTGGAGTGGTATTAAATATACTCTGTTCTCACAGGCTACCTCTGAAACACACTCTTTTATTTTATGAAAAGGCTCTCTTCCAATATCTTTTATAATTAGTATAAAAAGGCACAATCTGTCAAGCAAAAATCACAGTATGTAATAAAATATGCATACTGTCACATTCAAGAAGGAAAATGGAATTGATCAGTCAAGCATTGTGCTGGCATAAAACTGGGAAGCCTCTATTGCTTTGTCAGCACTGCTTTGATTTGAGCTTCAATAGAAATGCTGAATGATGAATAGTAAGCAGAGATTTCTCACCACATGACTAGATGAGTTGTAAGTAAAGTATGGAACCTGCAGTAACTGTGTGTGCTAGTGAGAATTAAAATGTTAATTGGGTTTAATGTTTCAATAATTGAACTGATGACTCAATACAGATATTTTCTTTATATGTTGGAATGTGTGTGTATGTGACAAAACAGCTACTATTCATGTAAGGCTAAACTGTGAGTTTTCAGCCAGCTTGGAAGGAAAAGTTTGGGTCAGCCTCAAATTCTGATGGGTGCACAAGAACCAAAGAGCTTCTACCAAAGTAAATCCCCTACTATGCAGGCTGAGTCCAAATAAATAAACATTTCAGCATCCATAACAGTCTTTGCCAAACAGCTGAGCTCTTGTCCAATGCTCAAAGCAAGCAACAACAAAGAAGTATGTGAATAAATTAAATAAATTAATTTTAATATCATATTCACACAGATAAAATTATCAGTAGACACTGCACTGAGGAGATTCCAGCCATGATGGATTTACAACAGGGAGATGACATCTCAAGTCTCAATTGCCAGTGCTCTAACCTACTCACTTCTCTGTAGTAGATGCAGCACCTCATGTCATGAATAAAGGTGACTGTCTGCTACATGCAGACTCACCTATAGTACAGTAGCAAGATTAGACAAAATAGACATTTTTGCATGCAAAATATAGAGTAATTATAAAAGTACTTACATATCTTGTTTCACGCCCAGCTGTTCTCTGCAGCGTTGCTGACACCTTATACAAAATAGTTATATTAAGAGCAATGAGTTATTTTGAGAACTAACTGAGAGAGATTTTCATCATTGTGACGTTATTAATTGCTCAGATTCAATAAAATTTCGGTTTTCCATAAAAATTCATGAGATACACGAGAATAAGGTATATTAAAGTTTTGCTTGAGATAATTATGTAGCAAATGTTGTAGTTTTTAGTGCTCAAAAAATATTGATCCCATTCTATTCAAGCTGGCCTTTAAATTGTCTATGAGATGTGCCGTAACAAAATGCTTATCAGTAGACAGCCATAGGTGTAGTTGCCCCATGAAATATGTGACATGCTCACAAATAAACTTGAAATGCCATCTTTCCATGTTCTGATATCCAAGAACTTGCTTTCCTCTGACTAATCCATTCTACATCTAAGGCATTTACTTATATACTCTTTTTCCCTTCCTGTCGGTGATTCTCTTTTACCATCAGTTTAAGCATTTTGCTCTCTCATTCTGAGGTCCTCACAATCTTTAGGTTGGTCCCTATGCTACACAACATCCTGTTAAACTCCCCTTTTGACCCCTTTACTTGGTTTCATTACTGCTAACAGATGCCTTCCATTTGGCTCAAGGAAGTAGTTTTTGGATGCTACTGCTCAAAAGACCAACTTAGTGGCAGAATTTTAACTGCTTTGGATTCAGTGAAGGCACTGGAAAACAATTCCTCAATAGCAGTCTCTGCTTACTTTTTCAGCTACCAACTTTCCATCTGCTTCCATCTTTCAGCTGCCTGAAGCCTGATTCAGTACTGAGTGATGGTTGACAGAAGTAATTTGAAAAATGAAAATTAAATTTGAAGTGTATATTGAATATACTCACTCAGGAATGCTGGTTCTGTGCCCTATTTTTGCAAGGTAGACTGGACATTGTGCAGGATATTTTGAATGCATTAACTTTTTGATATGTTTTCTTGCCAAAAATACCTTTTCTCCTGTTTACAGTTGTATTTCCTCCATTTTCCCTTTATTATAGCTAGTAATACCAACTTAAAGTTACCTGAAGCAAACAGAATACAGGACCCTCATGTCCTGGTTATTCATCCTTCTGAACCCAGAAGGCACACCAGTATAACATAGTGAAACCAGAGGATTAAAACAGTATAGAAAGTTCTTCCTGCTTCTCACTACCTGTTTCTGAGTTATCCAGGGTAAATGGATATATAATAGTAGACAGCCCCCTCCTGTGAGGGGCCAGAGTTGAAAGGAAATCAGCACTTAAGAACAAGTCTACATTTAATCATCCCATTATTTTACAACCAATAATGAATATGAAAAAAAATCTGGGAGATGTTCTAAATCACTGAAGCTAGGAACATTGGATGTTCTGTAGTAGGGACCCACGGATGGAACAAAATCTGGCAGACAGCCAGAGACCCTGCAATCTGAAAGGCAAGGTATGAAGGATTTCTTTCTTGTGGATCCTAGCTTCTGAAACCTTAATAAACACGTTCTCTTTCATAATAAAACTTCTGACTTCAGGAAAGCATCCTGCAAGGAAGACTGTACTGACTTTAGGGCTACAGTTCTGTCCTTCCATGTCTTCCAAACCACTGAACAAGCCTACTGATGATCTCGTAACTGCTCTCTTGTTGCCATGAGCTTTACTGTTGTGACTTTGTTTGCTTTATGTCTACTTGGAAAGAATATTTGGGCTTATTCACCTACCTTGCCAACATCTGACTCAGTGCTCATCTGCAGAAAACTTGGAGAAGATTCGCATCGGCGCTGGAAAATTATTTTCAACAGAGAACAGACTTATTAATGACAAGAGACAAAAGGAAAGGAAGATTAAAAGTCAGTCCCACATACTGATGGGTTACCATAGTCAACGGGTCCTGAAGGACTTGATCAATGACAGCACACAGCTCTTCTGTTTGTTGTCTGAGCTGGGCAGGGGAGCACATCTGAAAAAGGACACATCACTCAGTTAACCTTTGCTTTTTATTTTCAATAGAGACTTGAAAGTGATATAACAGCACTACCTCTGAATGGGTGTCCAAAGTAGTGCCTTCAGTCACACTAGCAGTCTTGGATGGCTCTTCTAATGCCTGCAATTCAAAATATTTCAGTGTGATACTGAGTTCAAAAATTAAAAAAATAAGCAAACATACACTTTTTTCAATATCGTCTTTCCAGATGTGGCACTTTTCACCACAGAAAGATGGAAAACAAAGAAATAGTAATCTTCTAGGAATGGCTTAGTAATGTTCTTCAAGTTACCAACTTCTGATTCTGAATTAGAGGGGAATGGTTTGCAGAGAAAGACCTAGATGAATTGTCTCTAATCTTAGAGATGAGAAACTACCAGCTTAAACTGTCCTCTCCTTCAACAACCCCTCCGCCTCCCTTACAGTGAATGTCATGCAGTGACCATGGGCCATGTGCCACCCAGGCACTGGAAGACTGACTGCCGCACACCATTGGAGGAAAGCCACCAGCTGTAAGCAGGTGAACAAGGCAGGGGTCTAAGCATACAGCAGGCCTCTTCTTTTCCTCCAGTAGACATTTTCTTTAAAAAGTGCCTCCTGTTTAAAGAGAATGGTGATTCCACATTGCAGCAAAACCAGTACTCAATGTTTTTGGATTTTTAGACTGAAATCAGAATTGTATAGAGAGAAATATGTGCTATACATATGCGATACCACACTAAAATATGGCTGGTCTAAGCAGGTATGCAGTGTGTCCAAAACAAAGCACAAGCTTCTTGTGCTTGGATATACCTCCTGCTTTCCAATTTACTGCTTTCACCAGTACTTGGAGTAGGTTTGAAAACAATGGGAGTAAGTTTGCTGATCCCTCCACTTTATCAGAAAACCAACAAAATGTCCTCAAAAGCCAAACTTCAGTACTCAGTTCCCTTTTCATCTTTGTCCAGAGTCTGCAAGGCACACTGTCACTGCCATCACCCATTTTTGCTTTGAAGTGATTTGAAAATAAACTCCGTGAGGAGACCAAAATTTACTCTGAAAACCTGCTGATTCATGAATCAGGGCTACAGGGCTACAGGGGAGGGACCTGCAGGATTCATGGATCTTTTCTTTTTTACACATTACATTTTTCTGAAGATTCATTCTGCTAATTATCTGCAAAAAATAAATTATAATAAGAGAAAAAAAGATAATTCTGCTAAAACACTTTTTCATGCACGTGGGACTCTCTGGGAATGGATGGATCCCAGTAAGGTGGGTATTAGGGCTGCCAGTCACAGAAGACATACATGGACCTGGGAGGAAGATGGCAGAATCTTTTAAAAAAAGAAAATAAGTACTTAAGTAATTATTTCTGAGTTTAATTTTTTGAGTGCAATCTTTTTTTCTGTCCTTACTCAGGTACTGGAACCTTACATCTATGTATGCAGAACTGAAAAGTTAATGACAACTTACTTTTAATGTTATTTTAATACCACCCACGAGTGATCCTGCACAGAAGCACTATTATGGAACACCATATCTTCACAGTAAGAAAAAATGAAGAGTATTTTCTTTCCAATCACATTTTTTCCCACCCCACCAGCTCTAGTCAAACCTGTTGGCCTTAGAGTAGTTGTAGTTCAAAAGGAAAAAAGTAAAATAATTTATTTTTTTGACATACAGCAATTAGTGTAATCTTATCACAAAACAGAAGATGACAAGATAAATAGCCTTTCTCATCTCTGCTATTTCTTCACTGTTAACCAGCTAAATTCTCAGATCAACAAATAGTCCTGTAGAAGATGAGGGCTCAGCTAAAGAGGGCTCAGCACTACACTCCAGTACTGTTTCCCTGGTTCAGCTTCAACTGAGATTATATCCTCCTGGTAAACACAAAATTAAGCAATAAAAAGAAGTAGAAGAGTCATTCCAAGTACCCACTGGGGCCAGGATTGCCAAAACAGACTGTTCTAGAGAGATGATGAGTCCGAATGTGAGTTAGAAAAAACAACAAACTTTAATCAGTCACGGGTTTGTAATGGAGAAATTTTTAAGCTTCTCAAAACTTCCAATAAATTAGTAGGGTAATGAACATAATAAAGTAATTGTTAAGAAAAAATGCATGTTTCCATTTCATATTCACTTCACCAGAGCAGTGGGAGAGGGTGAACACAATCAAGGGTACAAAACAATTACCCAGAAGATACTGTGGAATCTTTCTAGAGAAACTACAGCCACATCCACAAGGCTTTGTTCAGGACCAAGACCAAACATCCATGAGTTTCAGTAGAAATTGAGTAGTCAAATATCTTTGCATTTTGGAGCCTTCATTGACTAAAGAAGTCAGGTGAGCCTGGCACCAAGGACTATGTGCTCCACAGTCCCCCCAACACATGGACATTATGCAGGAGCCACGATAGAGAAAGCTGCAGTGAACCTTTGGGGAGGGAAAATTCTCATCTTTGAAGTGATTTATCTAATTTCTTTCACTGTTGTTTTATGTCTTTTTTCTTTTCTTTTTTTTTTTTTTTTTTTCTTTTTTTTTTTCTATATGAACAGCCCAAGTCCTCCAAAGAGCAGAAACAAAGAGAACTAGATTTTAGGTATCTCTATCACCTCTACAAAGAAAAAAAGTCTCTGTTTAATCTGTTGTTAGCTTTTCAAAATACAAATCAATTTTTTTAAAACATTTCCACATAGAGAAAAATGTGAAATTAAAAAAGCACGACTAGCATTTCTGAACTCATTACTGGAGTTATCATCCAATAATGTTATGATTAATTTAAAGCATTCATGCTATCTATGGTACTATTAACTAGCACTATCAACAGTATTCAATCTTCACTTCCTATGCTGATGGCCTAACAATATCATAGGAACATTCCTATTTAAGCATTCAAATTTTTATTATCTATGAAAAACAATAGCAGGATCACAGTTTAAAAAAGAGTGCAGTTTAGAGAATGAAAATGTATTTGTGACATAATTTAAATGTTCAGATTAAATAACCAGTTGCTGAACCACTAATTTTTTCCTTGCAAAAGGCAACTTTGGGGTTGTGATGCATATATGCCATTGATGCCAGTGATGACTACAACCCTTCCCTCCTCTTTCCCCCAAGCTATTTCATTGCTAAAGCTGTATCAGAACTGAAAGGATACTGCTAAATGATATGAACAAGATCTCCAATATTCTGTTAGATGAATGAAAGCTCTTGGCAACATATAGGAAATATAAAACTTTGTTTCATCCACAAATCGACTACATAAATACTAGGAGAAAAAAAATCAATATCATAATCTGGATCTGACACAGCTTCCTTCTTACTGTATTGTGAAAACTCTGGGCTGAGCTAAAGCTAAAGGACTTCTTTTATTTCTTTTCAATATTTTTCCCATCGTTATCTTTTCTTAAACCCTCCTTATAATGAAACTTTCCATACCATGAGTTCCTTTAACTTATTCCTTGAAGATCCTAGGAGGTGATATTGAGAAGACCTGACTACTTTTCCTCTTATAAAATAATTAATACTAAAAGCTCCAAGGCCTTTGGAAGAAAGACGTAGATCATAGACTGTTCCTGCATTGGCACTCTTGGTTATTATTAAAGATGAACTAGGTCCTTTATCGCTCTACAACTGCACAAATTATTTCCTTTCTTTCTTACCACCAAGTATTTATCGCTGACCTTGAGAAGCATTTTGACATGAACAAATAATCTGGATGAAATAAATTCACCTAGTAAGTACACACTAGAACTACTTGTGGAAAACTAAAATATTTGTTATCAAAATATTCTCAACAAAGTGTTGTCAGAAATGCTTTCCAAGTCTGAAAAAGTTGTGGCATGCCACTTGTCGAGCAGTTAGATCTACCATCTGAGAGTGGGAAAAAATGTCTTTCAAGTTCCTGCTGTATCATTTCAAGGCACAACCTGAATCTACATTTGCTTTGATCAGTGCCTATAGCAATGGATATTTGATAATACAATAGGTAAGAGTTCCCTCAAGTTAAGAACTTAAAGCTTGGTCTCCAGTGTAGCAGATCGCTGTCATATTTCCTCAGTTGCATGTCTTTCTCTCCATGAAAAAAAAAAAAAAAAACCAAAAAAAACCCACACCCTATTTTTCTTTCTGCATGAGGAGGGAAATGATCTTTTTATTTTCTTTTTTCCTCCACAAGGAGAATATACTGCACTGCTGGCAGTCTGCTGTGTAGGTGATGGGATGCAATTGCTAGGTCTTTGGAATTTTGCTAGAAATGTAACATCATATGAAAAGACTGTCGTAGACTCTCTTGAGGTTAGCAAAATTGCATTGTGACAAGAGAAAATGTGAAAACCAGCCATAAATAGACAAAAATCAATAACCTAAAATATTTATTCTTTAAGACAGAAGATTTTTTTCTACATTTATTTAAATTGGAAATATAGTTCTCTACTTGTAATTAGTTGATAAATACTACCCAGATAAGTCAACAGTGATTTCATTTGCACCTTTTCCATCCATAGCCAGTTATACCTAGTGCTTTTCAGAAAACTTGGTAGGTGTGGGACAAGTCTCGACTGTGAAGCAGGTGTGGTTCATGTCACACCCCATCATTCTGGTTTCATCACAGTTCATACTGAGGGAAGTCTGAGTAGAACACTGTAGTGCCTCTCCCCCTCAAGTCTGTACGCCCAGGTTTCCCTCCCATCAAAATGATGCCCAGATAAGGGAAGTTCAACCCTTGCATGTAGAGGTGAGGTGTATCTGGACAAACACAGCAAATCCAAATTCCCCTGCACAGACTTTGCTGTAGACCAAACACCACTGAATTGTTAAGAGAAGACTCTTTTGGTTTACTATTCTAAAGTGTCCAACAGTTTTGAGGTTACATCTCAAATTTGACATAATTCTGAAGGTGAAATAGGATCTGGTTTAAAAGACTGTCTACTTAGTAAAGTTAAGAATTTTTCTGTAGCTCCCTGAAATAAACTATCCATCAATATCTGACTGGAAGATATTTTTATAGATATTTGATAAATGCAATCTCTAAATAATAGATGCATTACTTTTTTAATGCTATCTGATTAGAAAAGTAATTTTGAATTGGGCTGTGATCACATCTGTGCAACTGTAGAAGCTATACAAGAGTGAGTGGCAGTAGATGGGTGACTCACTAACTCAACATTAATAAGGCCAGAAGGAAACACAGTCATCACCTAGTCTAAACTTTTCTTTAAACCACAGAACTGCTGGGAATTACTGTATGAAGTGCCAGACAAGTGTCTTGTCTTGATTTTTTTATTTCTGTGGTAAAGAGACCATTTCAGTCTCCAGAAATTTTTTCTAATGGTTAATTATTTCTGTTAAACTTTTGCCTTATGCCTACATTAACCTTGTCCAGCTTTCTCTTCTAGTCAGTGGAGCCTATCATCTGCTGGGCTGAGGAGTTCATTATCACAGTCTGTGTACCTGCCTCAACACTATGAATCTGTGTGGCACTGCTGACTGACGATGGATACCACTCTGCTTTCCTTGCTTAGGCACTGTGAATCTGTGCCCTTGCTGGTGAGGATGCTATCCTGGCAGCCTTGCTGTCACCCCAGCTCCCAGTTCACCTTCCCTGTGGAGCAGCCCACTCTTGCCTCTCCGTGACAGAGCCTGACCATGCTGAGGATCTGTCCATCAAAACCAAGTTTTTGCTCTTCTGGTTGTGAAGGCAGTTACAGCCCAATCTTCCAAGAAATATCCTCAACTGGGCTTTTTCTGAGCAGAGCACAAATAATGTGAGGAACATCAGGTTCATACAAACTCAAACAACTGGAAAGCATGCCAGTTATGAGATTTGATGAGATTAAGCCACTTCTGGGGTTACCAAAGTAAACACATATATAGTAAATAAGGCTTTTCTTCTCTGGTAATGAGCACAGATTTTAAAAACTTGCTTTGAGTAAGAGTACTGGAGGATAAGAACATGTTCTAGAGAAAACATTAACATGATGATAGCCTAATGGCTTCATAAGTAGTTGAAAAAGGCTGTCTGAAATTAAAGCATCTGCACACACATAAAAGAAAACAATGACTTGAGAAAGAAAGTTAGATACAAGGAGGCAATTTAAAGGCAGACAAAGCATTGTACCTTACATGACATATCAGTGGCAGTTTTCTATCATGGGATCTAATTAATACTGCACATGAATTGTCATTATGATCACCACATCACAGTTCTGACTAATCTTATTTTTCATGACCACTCAAATTAAGTAATACAATTACTCACTCCATGGAAAAAGTTGACTTCTGAGAATGTGTATTTCCAGTTCAATAACATAGCAAAGCACTTCTCTAGCAATTTAGGCAGATGATGTATTCCTGATCATGCATTCAGCTCAGTAATATCTGTTCCTTGCAGATGTTACGTGCCTTCATTCCTCGCTAAAAAAAAGCCACTCAAAAACTTTTCTACATAACCATTATCTTAATAAAACATCACTTATGTAGTTATAAATCTTATTGTCTTGAATCTCTCTCTTTTTAATCCAGTGCATATAATGCATTCCATAAAATGGGGGCAACATAATTACTGTCATTGGGCTACAGTGTGGCATGAGTTCCTCCCCAGTTCCCTCCTCAATATTTTTGAGGAGAATACTTGGGTATTAGAGCTTGGTACAAAGGGATCTGTTTGTGCCCTCTGACTCCTTCACGCTTCTTTAAGAGCCATACTCCAAATGCATTTCAGATAACACAACAGGCCTGATTTAGAAGCACTATAATTAGCTGCTAGTATGGATAGGAGATCACTGTCTGTAATTCCGAAGATGAGAGAAAGCATGTAGTCAGGCCATGCTGAAATATACAGTTTACAAAGTAAATTAATCAAAAGCCTCTCCTGAAGGCAAATCTTCTAGCAGAAAATTGATTTCTTATTCGTTTTACATGACTGTGCTTTCACTACTGAAGTATACACCAAAGCTAGCATTTTCAGTAAAACAGTGTATAACCAAAAGTCTCTATCTAAACCAAGATAATCTTTTGAGTCACTACGTTTTCTACAGATACTTGCATTAGACTGTACAATTCAATTTTATGTATTGAGGATAAGTAGCACACAGCTTGTGAGTCAATGTCCCAGAGAGCATCAGTGAAACCATCACAAGGAATTCCCTTTCTTCTGAAAATGTGCAGTTACATAGCTGACTTTAACCCACTAGTTCACATCAGGAGTATGCTCTCAAAGTGAATACCCTGCTTAAAGTCACCTACCTGGCTTGGTTTGCAGAATAGTGCAGTCTTAGAGTGCACAAACAGGATATCTTTTACATTGTCAACCATGAAATACCATTTCAGAAATCCACTAAATGCTTCCAGCCACTAACAGGCACTCTGCCCAAACAAAACTCTCCCAAAATACCTTCCATAGGGGTGTAGAATTCCCTGTATCAACTATTTTCCTCTATTTCTATTCATTTCTATTGGACCACATTGCATGCTAATGCAGAAATAGCTTCATTAGTGCATTCAAGATTTAAGGAAAGGAAAGATCAGATTTTATGCAAATAATTAAAGAACATTGGAAAATAAAGGAATATCTCTTTTTTTGAAAAAAAATTGTTTATAGCAATTAACTGATAACTACTAGATCACAATCAGTAATATTTCAAAGACAAAATTACCATCTTCGAAATTTTAATGCAGTTAAACTCACCCTCTCTAATGTCTTTAGGCTCTGCAAACTCCTAGTGAAATCAGCTGAGCTGTGTATACGAATACATATTTAAATGTGTAGTTATGAAAGCTCAGTCTTACAGAAATTAATCAGAGGCTAAATTCCTGAACAAGGTCCAGACAAAGATTTTTCTGATAGAGCTATAAACTGGATGCCAGAGTGATTAAGCATGCCTTTAAACATATAAGACACTTAGCTCATTGCTCATCACAAGAAATTTTTGTTAAACTTAGTGGGTTATTCTTTTGTGCAAAGCTAACTCGGGAAAAAAAAAATTAAAATAGACATGAGTGGGTACTTTGAACCCTTGGTGCAAAATTTAAATTTGCAATTGACTTCCAAAGATGCAGTATCTAAATAAGTACCATACAACCCAGCCTTTGTTGGCTGTCTTTGGTAGTAAATAAATGCACTAAAGACTGTTCTTTGGATCTATCATCCTATCCTACAGAATAGGATTGTTACCCCAAACGATGTACTGGCCTAAGCTAACTGAAGTGCTCAGGGAAGTTTCTTGGGAGAATGGTAGTTAACAGAGTCCAGTGCAATGTCCAGGACCATTCGCACAGTTTAACAATTCAGCTGGTCAAATTTGCGTATCTTGGGATGTTAAATTTACTAGTATAAGCATAGCCATTAAATAATCAATAGCTGGCCGAGACATACTGATTGGTAGGTCCCAGAAAAGCAGCGCTCCAGAAACTTTCCAATAACAAAACAGACTCTGAGATGTTGCCATTAATGGGTACACTTTTTTTAATTATAAATGTATTTGTAGAAATTCAGATTAGTGCAAGCTTTGATCTTCAGTGGAAAGTGGTTGACCCTGAAAAATAGTTGTAATTATTATTCTGAGCAGTTAGTTTCCAGAGCTTACATTCTGTGATATCCCCCACAAAACATCAGAATATGTAAAGTTGAATGGTCTCAAATATATAATTCAATTCCCATGTCTTTGAGCAAACACTAACCTTCTGTTCCATAAGTACTGTGTTTGTAGGGATTGCTGCAAATGCCTTGTAGCTTGTCTTGATCTTGTACTGCTAAAAGGGTAAACCAGAAAGCAGGAAGAGAAGTAAAACAGGGTAGAAGAGGGAGAGAGAGGGAAGAGAGGGGAAAGGTACAACAGAATGAAAGACTATTCCCATTGTCTTGCAGACACGTTGCAACAATACAATGCTTACGTATTACGTAGGAAAGCTATTGCTTAAAGAAAATCTAGTGCTTCTGTTAAGATTTTAAAGGACTGTAACATATACCTTTTGCTTTTAGGAATGAAGTAGGACAAAATGAATTCCCTGTAACAGCTTATAACTTCCCAAGTGATTTTGACCACTTTCTGCTGACTACTATCCTCATATGAATATCAGGAGAGGCTGTGAGCTTTTTCCAAGTTTGCCTGTGTTTTGATACGATAATGCACAGCTACTTCTACCAGTACATGCACTGGAACAACTGCTCTTTACAGTGTGATCTTGGACCACTAAGTCAGAGGGGTTTCTGTGACTGGCTTTAATGAGACTGATTAGGAGCCTTAAATGGTGAATTACTTGTGTGAGTGGACAGATCATTTAAGTCATATCACAGCTTTTCATCTCCTGAATAAGTAACTCCATCACCCAAAAAAATATTTCAAAACAAGTACAGGAACTTTCACACTCTAATGAAGCATACAGAATTTATAATCTAAATTATACGAAACACATGGGTTTTAGTACAAAAATTCTAAGATCAGCCTTAAAGAATATTCTTTTTAAACAATTTATGTTTTAGACTATATTAACTTGCCCAGTTATTTTTAACTCTTTAGAAACCATATGTTCTACGTTTTGTTTGCAATTATGGACGTTGAATTCTGTAATTTTTAAACGATTGATGAGATTCTTCTATACTTATATGAGTTCAAAAGCTACGATTCATAATCACATGACTGCTGGATTTTTTTTTCTTTTTCACAATTAAATAAGCATTCACTACATTGTTCCCTTTTCAGCAACATTCTAATAGAAAACCATAAATTCACACAATTATAGATTTCTAAGATTGATTATTTCTGTGACAGTCACCTAGAAATAAAGTTACTTGTGGATTAGCTCAGGTTTTTTAATGTCCTGTTGTCTGCAACAGTGAGTACTGGTGATTATGAGATAACAGGCTGGGCAGCATGCTATAATTTAGGTCATTCTTTTGTCACTTTTTTCTTTTCATTATATCTAATAACAGTCTCGATCACAGCAGAGGGGCCAAAATTTTAATTAAGATAAGAGAAACTTATATCATCCTCGCACTTCTCTTGAAATATTGTAGGACACCACCTTTTAATTCTTCTGATACATAGTATTATATTTGCTTTTGACTTATATTTCTTAGTCAGAAGTTGAAGACTGACAGACACTCAGGAAGTCAATAATCACAATAATCATACTGAATGAAGAGTCTGACAAAGAAGATTAATGCAAATGCTGGAACTGCACTTTTTTTCTCTTTTTTGGAGGGGGAGCTAGTAATTTATATGAGATTTAGTGATTTTAACTTGGATGTCTATCATTTAGGTGCTTCAGTCAAAACTAGTATCTTTTATAGGCATAGGTATTTCTACAGCATAAATCATCTCATCCCAAAATAGACACTTAGGTAGGTAAAATAAAATCATTCCATAATTACATCATATTTTCTCCATGAGATATAATGGAATTGCCCAAATTGTGCTCAGATATCTAACTTTCGAATACCAAAAGTCATGTGAGTTGAATCCTGTCCTTTGAACATTTAGACAGCAACACTGCTATAAATGTCTGTAGGTTCATATGTATATTCAGATAAGATATAAAATGCAGCTCATTGAAGATGGATGACAAAAATTCCAAATATAAAAAGTGGAATATCCACAAAATGTATCCTTGGGTTTTTTTTATAATTGATATTCAATCAATAAAATTATATAATTGAACATGTAAATGAAATGCAACATCTTCACTATCCTTTTACATATGATATGGGCATCATATATGAGAATACTGTGACCACTTTGAAGTTAGTTCTACTGTTGTATGAAGTACACAAAGACATATCAGACTGTTCAAATGTATGTTTCTGTACTGCTTTAATGTGCTTTATCACTTACAGATACTGAAGAACCTACATAAGCAACATGCTATTGTCACAGTGTCTGAGATGAATGGAAAGTCTTTAAAACAGTTTCTCATATATATGAATATGATTCTTGACAGATTAGTTCACATCACTTAAAATTATTATTCAATGCCTAAATACCTTTAATAATCTGGTTTGTAGGAGTCTAGTAGCATTTTCAAACAGCCATGGACAGTTAGGTCTGCTGGCCTGCACCATGGTCCAGTTAGAAGCAAACCAACTCCAATAACAAAGCTCAGGCAAATATGAGACAAGGGAATTTTGGGGAAAGTGTCCTGCTTCTCTTGCTCAAATTATCATCTAGGGCACCCCCACAGGGCATTTCAAAGTGTGCTAGACACATACCTGTAAAGGCTTAAAATCAGTGACTAACCATGGTAGTGTAGAGCTCCTCATGATTAATCTTTCCTGCTTTGCGGTAGGTTTTGCAGCTGTGCTGAATTCTGTATTGCTAGCATTAGTTTGTTCCCCAGCTGTTTTGGGTAGATCTACATGCATTCCTGTGCTACATTCAAGTAGGAAAAATCAAAGAATATGTAGGAATGATGCCTCATGAAACCACTGCAAAGAGTTTTCAAGCCAGAAAGTTTTTATTCTAATCTGTTCCTGCAGAATCAGCAATTTTATCCGCCTTCAGTCCATCCTACCATTCATTTGCTATATTAGGTCCACGAGGACACTATTAATAGTGTCTGCAAAGTCCAGGGAGAGGGATTTTATTTCTTGTGGTCATCCGCAGTTCACACTTCACACTGATGTGTGGATTTATGCTTATATTCACTTTGCAACACAGTCGTATTTTTAAATCATTGGCAAACATAAAAATAAATATATAAAGCATGGCAAAGCACATGTGTTTATATATACAAACACAAACAAATAAGTTCATAGAATATTTGATTTGCATGAATTGGTGTATGCACAGGCATAGACATATAAAAGCTCTCCATTAAAGAATCCTTTTTGCATTATTGTTTTGATATCATGCTAATGAAACAGTTTGATGTGAATACTGAAAAGTACATCTAATGTCAAAATTCTGGTTTAATAAGTGTGGCTTAGTACATGTCTTAACATTGCTTCAACCCCTGTTGAAGCAACATTACAGTTGCCAAATTACACATGCTGAAGTCAAGCACTTCTAGATGCTGTGCTTTTCCCTTGATATTCACTTAGCACATTAATACATGCAAAAATTTTGTCATGCACCAACAGTCGTCAGAAGGAACAACTTGCTTTTTGTCTGGTTCTAAAGTTAAGCTGACTGGCACTAAAGAGACCTAAATTCTGCTTAGGATGTTATTGTCTCTCGTTAGTCTTTTCCTTTTTTCTCTGGAAATATACTGAGATTTGAGCCTGGAGTGTTACCAGAGATACTGGTACCATTAACACTTCAGCAAAGTTCATTGAGCTATGCCATAAGCTAGGTATGGAAATAAATGAGAGCGGGAGGAAAGGGGGGTGTTGAATGCACACTATTATTAACTGTAAATGAAGTCTCTGCCTCACATTTTAAAGCCACAAGAGACATTTCCTGCACTGAACACCCAGCTGCATTTGATACAGAGATTTCAGATCTTCCACATCCCCAGTGGAGACAGCTTTGCCGGTATGATTAAAAATTGCACCAGACTAATGGTCCAAGTCTCTTAAACTGGTGGACATTCTCCCTGTCTCCATGGGATGGTGGGGCAATATTAAAAGTGCCACCATATCAAACCATAAAGCAGGATTATCAGGAAAAGGGGCAGTAGGGAAGACAGAAATGGTGCAATAATCTCTGCAAATATAAACCCAGGCAATAGCTCTGTGTCACAAACAGAGAATTTCCTTACTACCAGAGACTCAGTTCTCATTGCACTGACTAGCAGAAACTGCAATGGCTTTGCAACCTGTGGGCTCAATCATGCCTTCCAGTTTTGTCTCAGGGTTTTTTTTCTTGGAATTTCTACAATTTCATTTCTCTTTTCGTTTCATTAAGTAATACTGACAGGGTGTAGCGACACTGTACAGCTGTTCTTGGCACAATGGTGCCTCTTGGGTTGTTTGTTTTTTGAAAGAACCATTCATGACAACTGCTACTTTATGCTGATTTAAATATCTCATTTTCAATTAACATTTTCCAAACAGTGTTAGTCACCCCTGCCATGGCCAAGCTGTTAGGAACACATCTGACACAGCTTGATCTGGCAGACCAAGCTGTAATTTTGTGCTGTGAACAAATAAATCAATAAACTATGATAGTCTTCTGGTGATGGGCAGAGCTCAGATATCAGCAAGAGGAGGCACAAAAGAAGCACTGGCTGCAGAGACAATATAAGAGAGGTTAGAAAGCCTTCTGCAGCTCTGATGTCTTCTGTCACCAGCTCTTCCTTTTTGTATAGCAGTTCGCTTTGTTTTAACCTACCTGATGGATGTTTTTTGATCAGCTTTCCTTTCCTTCCCCTTCCCATTCTTGAGATTTATCTTTAAGTATAAAGTGTGACAAGTTCCCAAGACCTCCTGCAGCAATTGCCATCATTGCTTATTCTCACTCTGCTTGAGGCTCCCCTGCTTTTGGATGGATGACAAACATCGGGAGTGTGGCTGATCTGTCAGGTGTGACTTTCATATTTGCAGTAGCTCATATTGTACGAAGCTTGCGTTTTTTTCCTCCTCATCCTGTCTAGCACAATAAGATCAGAGAAGTACCAAAGGGAAGAAGCAGGAAACTGTCCTTGTCTTCCTTCTCTGGCTCTTGGCCCCAAAGACCCCACTCAGGTTGAGCTCAGCCATGCCTCTGGGATGGTCCCAGAGCGGCTGGGGTGAGTACAGCCTCCTGGGGACTGGGGAGGACAGGTGGGAGAAGGTGCTTGGGAATCACTTGTCACTGGAACAGCCAGTTCACATCAATCAGATCAAGTTTCTTCTAGCTCAGCCCTGCTATGATCCTATGAACCTATGATCACCATACTTCCATTACTTTCAGTGGGAATGCATTAGCATGAGGTGGATAGAACATGTTTTATCATTTATTTTTGACACACTAGTGTTTTAGGTGAGCTTCAAAAATAAGTGCACCAAATGTATATCAAAGACACTGGACACATATCCATCTTCAGTAGTATCTCCTCCCAGTCATGAATAAAGTATTTTATTTTATGCTAAAGGTTTCCTACAGCATCTTCCCTATAGTACAGAACACATTGTTAGCAATTTGATACGGTAGGATTTAGTCTTCACTATCTTCACTATCAATACAAAAACTGTTCCTTTTTAAACATTTTTTCCACAGCTTATTTATTTTACTAGCATTGTGCAACACAGATGTTGTTTCTCCTATAGGGATAAAGAACTATTAAAAAGTAAGCATGCACCATGAGTACCTTGGGTTTGATGTTTTCATGGTCAGGAGGCAGGGAAAAAGACTGTGGTGAAGTCAGCTCTCTGGGTCTTGATGGCAGTGTGCCTGGTGACTTGTCTGAGACAGGAGATCTGCACGTTAACACTGGTGTGGTGGCAGATTGCTCAGGTCTTGGAGAGGAGGAATTAGACCTACAATCTGTGTGCACCAATGAAGAATTAAAATGCAGTGGATAGGAATTAATATTACCAGTTTGTGGAACTGGTGGAGTAGAATGAGGCCATGAGAAAGACCACTGCTTTGAGACACTTGAAGAGGTAGGAAAGGAGGCACTCATCTCCTGAACAGACGTTTGGGATGAATCTGATTTAGATCTAGAAGCTGAATGCAGAAGACTTGGGGAGGGAGTTGAGTGTTTTTCTAGGGTGGAGGAGAATACACCACTAAGACTGGTAGAAGAAAGCAAAGGATATGACTGGCAAGTGAAGATGGGTGAGTAAGTGTGTACTCTCTGAGACTGCTGAGGTGCCCGGGACCTGAAGGCAGCATACTGCAGCCCTTGTGGCGAAGTAGAGGTAGTGTTTGCAAGGGAAGAGGGTGCTGGGGCACAAGGAGGAGGCAGCATAGACTGCAAACCTGGAGAGGCAAGTGATTTTCTATGGGAGGAAACAGGGGATGACAGAGGACTTCGGGACTCTGGAGAAAGACTTCTGACTGGAAGGTGCTTTTTAGGAGAAAGGGACCTTGCCTGAGGGGTGGGATGAGGCTTGGAGAGTAAAGGCAGATGCTGAGCCAATCCAGAAAGCCAGTGTTCCTCTCTGCTGGGAGAATCTGGGCTTATAGAAGGGCTTGAAACAGATTTCTTGGGGACTGGGGAAGTTGTTTTGGACTTTTGATCTATTGCAAGTATTGAGGAACCAAGGGAGCTAGGAGAAAATGTAGGACAAGAAGCAGGAGAAAGCGGTCTCTGCTGAGAAGAACCTGATCTCAAAATAGCAGTTAAGAGGGTCAGTCTGGTTGGCAGAGGGGATCTGACTCCTGACTTTGACAAATTTCCTCTAGATGACATTTGTGTGCAATGCTCATTTATACTACATATGGTTGAAGAGGAGCCGTAATGAGAGGGTGGAGACAAAGGTTTAGGGCTAGGAGATAATGAATGTGTTATTATATGTACAGGGACAGGAGATAAAGTGTTCAATCTTTTGAAAGAACTGGGGGATAAAGACTGAGCTGAAGATCCCTGAATTTCAGCTGAATGTGGAGGACTGGGTGAAAGACTCGTGCTCTTTGCCGGAACAGAGGATGTGGCGAGGTCTCCCATTTTGCAAACACAGCCAGGTGTATACAGACTTGGTGTTTGTAGGTTATCATACAATCGAGGAGCAGAGTAACAACTGTTTGATGCAGAAGAGGATATTTTAGACATGGAGGGAGGTGAACTATGGGAAGTAGACTGAAAGGAGAGAGATGAATCTTGCTTAGAAAACCTGGTTGCTGACTGCCAGTTGTTACAGGAGTCTTCCAGCGAAGAGGCTTGATTCAGGTTAACCATGGCACCACACGCTACTTTCTGATTAGTTGGAGAAATTAAGTGGACAGCAGGTGGTTTAGAGGAAAGATGATCAGAGATGGAAAGAGTAGAAATTAACTGGAGAAAAAAGAAAAACAGAAATGTTAATATAGGTGGGACCTGTGGAACTGTTAAGCACCCCACATTTCAGTCCTGTAGTCATGCATATAGAGTTTCCATTAGTACTGCTCTGCGGGTTAAAAACACAGGATTGTCTTAAACTTGGGGATACAACCTAGTGGATAAGGCTATCAGTGGAGGTGACTGAGTGCACACAGGCTATGTGTTACTTTATTTTTATGAGACCTCAGTTTTGTTGACATAAACAAGCTTCAAGGCTACTGTATTTTACATTTTGTCACAAGACAGTTGTGCCATGAGTGTCCAGGATCATGTGATGACATTCACATTGTATAAACACAACAGAAAGTGAGAAAATTGCACTATTGTTCCATCTCACTTTACCAGTTCAGTGGAAAGTAGCCTTTCTGCAAATAAGATTCAAGCCAAGTACTCATTTTCTCATTCAGTAAACAACACCTTCTGCAGCACTGTGATATCAAAACAAGAAATTTTCTCAGAACTACTTAAATCAGACATCCAGTTTGTCACTTTTCTTGCCATTCACATGAATTTGACAGTTTGCAGGCATGTAAGAGTCCTTATCCCCTTCTCCACAGTCTTACAATACACTAATAAAAAGAGTAATGAGCTCTTTCATGAGTACCTTTTTTCTTAGGTTTATTCTAATAAGGATTTGTCAAAACAAATTAGAGCATACAAGTATATTATCAACCTTTTATACAGTTTTATGCTTCTAAAGAAAGAAATTATCTCAAAATCTTCCAAGTTACTACAATGCTGAAATTAAAACTGGAGTATGCACAATATGAATAAAATATAGTATGAAAGAGTGAGCTAAGTCAATTGTAAAACCAAAAGGTTACAAACTAGCACCTAACTTTTGACTGAGCAATTTGAAAGCAGGAAAACTTACTCTAATCCCTGCAAACTTCATATAAGAACACCTATTTATCTACTGTTTGATACCCTTGAAGATTATGCAGTTCTACAAAAGACAATCATGTCATTCAGTTCCTACATATATAAATTGCACATGGCTGAGAATCAGCTTATGAATTATGATTTTTAATACAAATATCTTTGTAGGAGGTAGAAGAGAGAAATTATAATGATGTTTGTTATTATGTCATATAGTATTGATTCATCACAAAAAAAAAAAAAAAAAGAACAAATCAAATAATTTTCAAGTCATAGTCTTAGTACTTGGGCCTTGCCCTGAAGACTCTCAGCACATTTGAAATGGCAGAGCTTAGTTGGACACAAGGTGGTTTGTCTGGTGAGATCACACTGGTTTGGAAGGGCACAAAAAACTGTAGTTACTTATACCAACAATGCTCTGAGAGATGAGCAGGAAAAGGGAAGGAGTAAGACAAACTCAGAGGTCAAAAGGCAAAAATCATGTCTGAGAGAAGATACGGCTGGATGTAGACCCAGTTAACCATGCTTTGATCTCAGTAGATTTTGAATATAGATAGGAAAAACTAAATTCCTTACCAAACCTGCAACCTGAGAAAGAGAGTCAGAAAGAAGCACTGGAGACAGTGTAAAACTTGACAAAATCTCTGGAGACAGCACAGTAAATCAGACTGTGAGCTGAGACCCAATTAACATAGATACCATTCAGAACAGTCTAGTTTCTCCCAACAAAGAAGGTGCATTCTTCCTGGCAGTGGCAGGAGTTTGTAGAGACTCTTGACTGATTTGTCTTGAAAAGCCAAACCAGATGACATGTACTGGACAAGTGATTTTGACTAGCTAAAAAAGCCTTCTGGCTATTGATCCCCCACAGTGTGTCAAGAAGTTTCTCCAAGATGAGTTCATGTCAGGGAAACAGACATTCCCTTCATCCCAAGGGAATAAGCTCGCAAGAGCAGGAGTCAGTTTGCCTCTCTCTTGCATGGCTAGTCTCAATTTAACATTAAAAAAAGAAAAGAAAAAGCACAATATATAAACAGTAAACTATCAACAAAAAGTTCCAAATATGACCAGAATAGCTTATTTTTTAAATTAATTATTTTTTTCAGACTTTGTATATAGCATGGCATTTTCCAACATCAGTCAGGAACTTTGCATCTCAAAGAACAACAGGTTTCATTTTTTCAGTGCTTTTCTTTTTTCCTTTCATTTAAACAAAGTCAGAAATGAATGAAGCTGTAGAAGCCCTATGGTTCAGTTCAAGTGATCCCCTTTACAACACAACAGTCCCCAGTGCTGGTCCTTGGTTTTTTCTCACCTCTGACAGGAAACCCATAGTTTAAATATGCTTTTAAATGAACATAGAGTTATATGCAAGAACTCTTAAGTGAGACATGATACTGCCCTTATAATCCAATAACTGACAAGGTAGCCCCTATATGGAATCCTTTGTACAAAGGAAATCTACCAACACATAATGAATGAATCTATTTCACCTTTTCATAATTTTCTTCATTTCTGAACTGATGATACTACATTAGACGGTAAGCCAAAAAAAGTGATGCCTCAGGAAACAACGAAGAAGAATCAGAACATCAGGGGAAGTAGCTTAGTAAAACATCCTCCTCTTATGAAGTGATAGAGACAGATAGAGCTCTATAGGTAATGAAGACAGGAAAGTACTTACAGTCTTGAAAATCTGTCATTTAAGAATAATGTTGAGATATGCATTACCCATATTACATACTACCTCTCTTCACATTCAAATGAATAGTTAGTAAAGTTAGACTTCAATTCCTTGTTCTGTGCAATCTGTATTTTCTGTTACTTTACCAGGCAAATCCCTCCTTACTTGTCAAGTAATCAAAAGCTTAACAAAGCTACAGCATATGAATTTTCCTGTATAGTCTTACAAAAAATCCACCCAATTTCTGTAATAACTTCTAAAGATAAAACCATCCAACTAAGTGTGGCTAAATCTTCATATTGAACATTGCTGAAGTAAATTTGTATTTCCCTAGGCTGCTTCCTCTACATAGATTTTTCTATACCTTTACACCTTCCTCAAGTAAAATTCTCACTGACTTCATTGAGAGTTTCTCAGAAGAAATTAATATTTCATAATGCTGTGAATTCCAGACCAGAGTGGATTTCTTATTCACCATTACTTCAACCAAAAATTTACACTGAATTTGATGAAAAATTGAGTAGCACATGTATTTCAACACATGATAGGAAGTCCTATCCATTTTCAGAGATAAAGTAGCCACGCTTAACTTTTTTTCTTATTAAAGTATCAATGAAGAATTGTATTTTCAACTCATGGAAACCCTGTCGAGGTCAAAGGAAATGTCAGAATTTGTTCCATGTGAGAAGGATGTTGTTATTTTGCTAGAGTTTTCTACTGTATATACATCCTTGGAAACTATCAGTGCTCTTTCCAAGATGGAAGACATTAACTTATTGTGGTAAATTGGTTTGATGCATTTTGAAAATGAAACATTTCAAAGACTCTTTTTTGAACTGTCCCAGTGACAATTTAACATTTTAATAAATCAGTAAATGTGTCCTATAAAGATCAGCATAAAATGGACCTTTCATCTTCGTTCATTCATTACACCTGTGCAAAGGCAGTGCTAATTAACAATCAGAAGAATAGGATTTTTTACAGCCTCTTTCTCTAGCATAAAGGACTGCAGCGGGTGCTGAGAAAAAAAAAAAAAACAAAACAAAACCTAGGCCTGGGAAGTCTAATGCTAATAATTCAAATGATCTACAGGCTCCATTGATTTCAATGACTTTTGCCAATTTAGACTGGATAGGAATCTAACACCTTCCAATTAACTTGATATCATGATGGGCTGGTCTTAAAGGAAAGAACAATAGATCTGCATTACTTGCTCCATGTATACACCAGAGCCACAGGGAGAGGCAGCAAGGTTGGGACAACTCCTTAGAGTTCAAATGTTACAGGAACGGCCAACATAATTGCTATTTAAAGAATAAATTGGCCAAGCTGCTTTACAGACTGACTCAGTGTCCATGTCCTGAAAGCTTTAGAAAGCAAAGGTTAGCTCTAGAGTTTAAAGAGCAGGTTACCTGATGTTTTTGTGGATCAGCAGTGTTGTGGGAAAGCGCAGCACCTGGGATGTGCCCATCGCCAAGAGGTTTTCCTGCCCCGGTGCCAGGGGAAACGTGGGAGGTGGCCAGCAGCTGAGCACTGATGGGACCGTAGCCATTGGAAGGCCGATGAACATTGTTTGAGGCAGCAGTTACTTCATCTTCATCACCAGAGTCCGTAATCAGGATAAACTCAGCCTTAAAAAGGTCATTCTCCTGCATTTCTCCTTTGCTCGAGATACACCCTGGAGACTGGAAAGCTGTTTGGGTGCTGTCTGTATAGATGGCTGACACACAGTCTTCTTTGGCCCCACTCTTTAAGGCCAGCTCATCAGAAACTGTGTTAGACTGCAAAAGATACAAGCAAAAAGATCCCAATTAGCTGCATTTTATTTGTGACCCCCAAAATGCAAAGTAATTTTGGCTTGCAGCAGTGGCTGGCACTGCACTACCTAAAGTGCAGAGTGAAGAATTTGGGGATGAGCACACAGCAGAAACCAGCTTCCCAGGGACCCACCCGGATTCCAGCTTCCCAGCAGATGCTGCAAGGGCTTGCCTTCCTGGTGACTAGCAGAGCCACAGGGGACTCTGAGCACAACGATGGCCTGAGCCTGGGGCTGGTGCAGGAACTGAAAAGGAGGGTGCAGTGAAGCCAAATGAGCTGTCAGACCAGACTATGCCAGACACAATGGGAAGGCACCCCGACCGTGGGATCCACGAGAGCAGACAATGCTCCACAGAAGAGTCTGACAGACAAATCTGGGACAAAACCTATACATATTAATGAAGAAACAAAGGCCTTTAAGCCAGGGCATTCTCTGAAGAGAGCAGACAAAGAATCCGAGGTCAGAGATCTTTACTGTATGTTCAAGCTTCTCAGCACAGACCACAGCATATTTTCTGCAATTTCCATTTCCAGTATGTAACTTCTCAAACATGCTTTGGAAGAGAACAGTAGTACAAGTTAGGCATGTGACACATCACCAAATCTTTCAATATTGAAATTGCTGTAGTAGTAATAATATTTCTCTTGAAGGAGGAATCAGGTAAAAATAGAAATACTGTGTACTGCAAGAGAAAGTCTGTAGATGGGGCTCATATCTGAATCCTACTTGAGAAAGACAGTAATGAAAAATTTCCACTTGCAGTTCCACAAGTCCCTGGAGCTCAGTTCTTTCAAAAAATATTTGACCATAAAGGGGATTATCACCAGTATTTCTTTGGAAGTGTTATTTTCATTATCTAATGTTGGTTAGCTTTTAAAAATATTATTCAGGTATTAGACATTTTAGAAAAGGGAGTAATCAGTGCTATGAAGGCCTCAGTACTGCAACACTTTCCAGGATAGTTTTCTCTGCCTGCAGAGAAACACAGGGAGACAGAGGTCAGGAATACCTGATTCTGCCTTAGCCAGGGCACTATCTGCAGCAAAACCAATACTGAATGGCTGGAAATGTAACTCAGGAGTTAAGCATCCTGAGGATAATATTTTAGCGCATCTCTCTTCAAACATATCCATTCTCTGCTGAGACCAACCCCTTTTTGGTCAGATAGGCCACTGAAAATGCTTGGGTATATTCAGGTCAGAGGACTGTGAATTCCTGTGAAAAGTCTAAGCACTAAGAACTGCAGATCCATCAGTGTCCCAGAGAAGGAGCTGTTACGCAAGAGGAGAACCACCATAAGAATTAATATTAAACTGAGGATTCCAGTTTCCTCTCAAGCAGCATGGAATAAAATAAGAGGCTGTCAAGCATTGTGAGGCAGGAAAGAAATAACAAATGCTATGGGTTGACTAAAGGCAGGAGAACCAGGAATGTTGTGCTGCTGGCTTCACTGTCATGGGAAATCATGGGGATGAGCTTCTGAAAACAAAAAGTAAGCTTTCACTTTGATGCATTACTAAGCAGCTCTGAAAGGGATTGCCGCCTTTGCTGGAAGCCACAGCACTGACGTTTCCTGAAACCAGGATCCAGTGACCAACTCTTGGTCGACTCCCATGTGATAACACTCCTCACACACCACCCTTGCTCCCATGAAGATCAAGAAGGAATTCCCCCTCATCTGCCAAGAATATAGCCCTTGCATGACTGATAGAGGACAGTATCGAGATAGGAAAGGGTTTCCTTCCAATATAAACTCTGCCAAAGGTGAAACAGGCTGTTGAGCAGATATCAGGCTTCTCTTGCACAACAATTCTGCATCTCTGGTAGGCTTGGTAATTAAAACAAAGCACAAGCCAAGAAACAGTTCAAGGGAAAGAGCTTCAGTTCAGCAATGCTCAGGACAAAATTTTCTGTATCTTTTGAAAAAGCGGAAAAATTAGAGCAAACAAAAGTCTACCTTGTTTATAATTTCTCGATTGCTCGGATTCTTCAGCTCATCTGGAATTGTCACAAGGAATTTAGAGACATCTACAACCTCAAAATGAGTTGGAAGTCTTCCAATGGATGGTACAAATGTGAAGGTCAATGGTTTGGTTCCAGATGCTTGAGAAGTGACCTACAAAACACACAATTAGTTTAACCTTTTGTCCAAATGAAAATTATTTTTCTCAGAGTTGAAATAACATAAATTACTTCATATACATAACTTACAAGTTTATTATTATCTATACTGGTCATTGTTTTTTTTTAACAGGTCATTGTATATTAAGGTCTTCTTTAACAGACAGAATACTGCCTTGAATATACCCATCATTATGCTATATATTCTAATGTCATGGCACAGCAGACAGGAGAAAATCTGTTCAATAATTTGTTATTCTTTCAATTTTCCTTATCACTAACACAAAATCATATTCCATTCATTTCAAGGCTGCTTTTATCTTTGTTTAACTCCACTTTAGTAGAATAACAATGTGATTACAGAGCTCTATCTGGACGTAATATAGTCCCTAGAGTATTTGCTTAACAACTTATAACAAATTCGAAGAACCTTTGCTCCACAAAAAGAGAGCAAAACATGTTTACATTTGCTAATGCAAATGCATCTAATACTGAACAATATCTGCGATGAATTATGATTCAAGGAAAGGATTTTCTCCCATTTTATTTGGACCATGCAGCCACATACACCAACTAATTCTGTGTCTGTCTTCTCATTTCTCCCTCTCCAACTTGCATCCTCACTAGGATCATGTATATAGGACCTGAATGCACTGAAGATAAAAGAAACTAAGAGAAGGCAATTTCACCTAAAGGTTCAGTTTTGTGACAGTGCTCTCCCATCATTTCCATCTCCTTCACAGGAGATACTGGATGGGAGAAAGAAGTCCACGCCATGGTAAAACTCTCAGTTGCTTTGCCATATATCATGGAGAGAAACTCCAAAGGCCTTGGCAAGGTCAGTAGAGAGAATCACAACCAAAACCTCGGAATCCAATATGCTGACTTTCCCACTACTTGTTGGTGTAGAAAAATCCCTCTTTCTGATTCAAGGAATGCATAGATTTTCCTTAGCTTTATCATCTGATTTAAAGCTTATAGCAGTTAATTGTGTTTTCAACAAATTCTGATATGCAGAACCTTGAACTGTATTGAAACATAGAGTAAAACAGGACCATCGCTTTGACTCTTATTTTTGCTTACTTTAATGTAGAACAAATTGGAGAGCTATGGCTCTCATTATGCTTCTTTGTAATTTGCATCCATAAGTAAACAGCAGTTATGGAACAGAGTGGGATTATGAAATACATTCACATGACTTGGTTTTCTCATGGCTAGACCATTAAAAAGGATTTCCAGTTTTTAAAAAATCTAAGCAAATATTAGTTACTTTCACTGACAGCTGTTTCCTGGAGGTCTTGAGCAAAACAGTGGCGTGTTATTTATACAAACACTGCCAACTGCCATTTTCTTTACAATTTAGGAAACTCTGCTCTCTCAGACACACAGAGAATGAATTTCCACATGTCCACCTCTAATTCTGAAAGAATAAGATGTTTTGATTTTTGAAAGTAAAAAATCTGGATAAATGGCAAGACATCTCAGTTCTGAAATGGGACTTTTATATTCACAAACTCACATAAATAGGTTACATTACACTACAGGCTTGCTACACATTTACAGGTGCGCACTGCAAGGGTGTAAGGACAAGGTAGTCTCCTACCTTCCCCCCTCCACTTCACACAAGTGTCCAAGCACCGGAGCACATGATACATGGCCTGAATCAGTAGTAAGAATGTGGCTGCTAACTGCTTCACTCTGCCAGGGGCTCTGGATGTTATTTTATGTGAGGGAGAAAAAACATAGCTCTGTCTTTCTCTCAGCAGCCAAGGTACCTGAGTCTGATCATTGCTTTTCATAAAGCAGCAACACAATTTTAAAATACTAATAGCTGGCACATTAAACACTTAGTCCTTGCTCTTGATATGAGTCAGCAGAGTAACATCAGTACTCAAGGACATAGTCATTAGCGAGCAGCCATCAGTTCCTACAATGCAGCCAGGGATGCAGCCTCCACTCGAGCTCCTGCAGTATCCAAAGGTGCTCTTCAAGGAGCAGGATTACCTGCACACAGGCAATGGCACCCATCATACTAGCAGTAGTGATTTCTGTACAGCTGACACTGTCCATTACAGTCTTACCCAGCACATGGGTCTGCACCGAAATCAGCTAGAGATGGCCTTTGCTTTCCTGCAGATCTGTAGCTGTGCTTTCATCTTCCCTCTCTAAGTAGGATATGCAGTTAGTGACTTTGGCTAGCTTGGTCACCTTTACTAACATTTTCTCCCTCTACCTCACCCTCTTGTCATGTTCTTGTTAGACACTTGACATCAGTTATATTGTATCAGTGAGTATTCTTATGTCAAAGCACAAAATATTCCTTATAAAAGAAAAAGGAAGAGAGAAAGAAAAAATGTGCAAATAGCAAGCCCCAACAACGTGTTAGCACTGATAAACTCCCAGTACTTTATCTGCATATTTGCAACAAGGAAATACAAACAAAAAGCCAAGTTATGAGGCTCCAAACCATTGCATAGTAATGGGGACATCTTGCTAGCACCTACTTCTGTACTGTGTCTTACCCTGCACTTTCAATTTTATTGCTTTGGTGGAAATGCTTGAAGGAAACCTTGCTGTATTTGGCCTAAACACATTGTGGAACTAACCAGCAAAATTGCTTGTAAGCTAAAACTAAGACTGGAAAACACATATAAAGATGTGCAAGCTAGAATATTTTTTCAGGTGGAAGATGTCATTAAAGCATGGTATTATTTACATTTCCCTAGTGTATTTTATTTTTCCTGAAGTTTAGAAAGTATAAACCAGCAAATCAAATAACTCCTTTTCAGAAAGTTTTAAGCTGTCAGAAACTATGTGAGGCAGCAGGGAGAACTGTGCTCCACTTAGCTTCACTCACAGTGAGTGGGAAACAGGAACTTCTAGCAGGTAAAACTGGTCATGCAATCTAGGCTGCATCACAGAAACATAGACAATGAGCAAATAGTACAGGAGTCTTCAAACACAAATGTTTCCACTGGGGAAAACAAAAGAGAAAAAAACCCTTTTGTTCCAAAGTATCTTTTAAGTGGTTGTTTTCATTTTGTAGGTTTCAAAACATAAGTAGAAATACTTTGACATTTTAAAATTTAAATTTTAATTGGATAATGTGAAGCAGAAGGAACCATAACATACTTTTTTAAAATTTTTTTAATGTAAGGATTTTTGTACCCTTTTTCATACACTTATCTCATTTACTATATCTCTCTGACTGATGTTTCTATCCTTGAAGAACTGAAAGAAATTATCAGGATGGACTTCCAGCATTTAATTACATCTATTATTAGTCACTCTGACATGTAGAAGTAAACAACAGAGAAATAACCTTAAAATTCAAATATATATATATATATATATATGAAAATTTCTTGCAGATTATTTTTTCTCCATAACTAGTAGTAACAGCAGAAGGAATTCAATGCCATACATTCCCTGCTGCTGTAATTCACTTGAATAAATACAGTTATGGTGGCATAAAAATACCATATGCAATGTCTGTTCATGTTAATACTAATGAATTCTGTTTCATATTATATAAACTTTATGAACAATGAGATAATAGATTGATTTTAATCATATCCTTTCAAGAATATAAATTATAGAGTTTAATATAAATAACCTTTGAGGTTATTTAACCCCCATTGGGGGTTGTAGGCTGCTGCATAATACATTACCTAATAGCTTCAAAAGGATAAACTTATTCTAGATGACTTCCATGACTTCCGATGTCATCAATTTACAAACAGATTTGTTGCATAATTAATACCATCAATTTAACTCTGCCCTGGGGACAGTAACCTAAATCATATTAATTATTGTTTTCATTACCACAGCTTCTACAGTCCTTACTTGTAGAGCACATTTTTATTGTCTTGGTTACCTTATGAAGACAAATGAACACTTCCATTTAATCCCTTGCATGCTCTATATGCATTCGGCATACTGCCTATTTTGTAATTTAAATTGAGGTCCCATTGTCAGTGATTGCTTCCAAGGATTTCCTTCTGGAATACAGATTGCTAAAGTGAAATTGAATATGCTGGTGCACATTATCATTTCTTCCACTGATTTGCTAATGTAAGCCATTTTGCTAATAAAACAACACCCTGAGAAAATCTCACTCTTGAAATATCATATACTTCCGTTTGAGGATGTTTATTTATTTGTTTAAAGGGCAGAAAAGGAAATACATGCATAAATAATAGCAAAATAACAAGCATACACATCATGACATAGGAACATGTTGACTGAAGCGCTGTTTTGGTCAGAGCACAAACTCACATGCCTACAATTCCTGCATGATAAATATAGCTCTAACCCACAGAGAAAGCACAGCTAACACCGCTCACCCAGGCAGGGAGAGGGGCCATCCGAAAACAAGGCCCGGGTTGTGAAACCTATCTTTAAACTCCTTTTCTGTGTTCGGACTAAAGTCAAAACACAAAGAGACTTTGTCTCCTCCCTGAGACAAAGGCTAGTCTACCACAGCTGAAATTACCAGTTAATGAGATGTAAGAATCTTCAGCGTATATTCATATCCTGACTTATTATAGCTATCACAGTAGCCTAATACGGATTAGCTGATTATTGTGTAATATGAGCTGTGGCTTATCTAAAACCTTTTACAAACAGCAGCAGATGATCATCTGAACACCAACTTTATATCTGTGAAACTTCAGGGGAAAAAACTAAATCCACTCCAAAAGTCCAGGATGAAATTACAGCCCAGCTGAAATTTGTGCCAAAATTCCCACCAACAGCTGTGGTCCAGGAACTTCTCCAAGCCCTGCGATGTGCCCATTGTATCACCTTCAGCAAAGCACTTTTCTTTCTTTCTGTACAGCAGCACACATTAAAAGACACAGAGAGACAACTATCCTTTGAAAATTAGTGTGTGTAAAGCTCTAGAAAAAGCAATGAATAATAGCATAAAATTGTAAACTATTATTCAAAATGCAATAACTCATTCAGCTGAAGTGTTTCTTTCAAACAATAATTTTAATTAGCTCTTCAGCCCAGCAGACTTTATACAACTGTAATTGCTCTTTCATTCTACACATATGCAGCTAAGCATGGTGAAAAGTAACTAAAGCTAGCCTTTAATTTCCTCCTTTGCAAAGGCAGAGTAAAATACCTTGCCTGTTATGTTTAATTGATTTAATTAAATGCAGTTTGACTAAATGGTCATAAAACATTAGACCCTAAGGCAACCTGGGTCTCTAAATCCTATTTTAGTGTCACTGATACCCTTAAAGCCTTTAGTTTCTCCTGTCTTCTAAACCTCCTAGAACACATCTTCCAAAGCTAAAAACACCTACGTTGCAATGTCTCATGTTGCTCTAGGCCATTACCCATGCACAAACCTCCAGGCAGACAGTCCCACACCCAGACTGCTTCCAGCTACTCCCTCAGCAGGTAATCACCATTTCCTTTACTGTGCAGAATAATCAGAAAAGACCCAGAAATATTGCTGCTGGTTTTGCACAGCTTTTTTTTGCAGTATGAAGCACAGAATCACAGAATTGTCTAGGTTGGAAAAGACCTTGAAGATCATCCAGTCGAACCATTAACCTAATATTGATAGTTCTCAACTACACCACATCCCTCAGCACTATGTCAACCCAACTCTTAAACACCTCCAGGGATGGGGACTCCACCACCTCCCTGGGCAGCCCATTCCAATGCCTAACAACCCGTTCTGTAATGAAATGCTTCCTAATATCCAGTCTAAACCTTCCCTGGCTCAATTCAAGGCCATTACCTCTTGTCCTGTCGCTTGTTACTTGGTTAAAGAGACTCATTCCCAGCTCTCTGCAACCTCCTGTCAGGGAGCTGTAGAGGGCGATGAGGTCTCCCCTCAGCCTCCTCTTCTCCAGACTAAACACCCCCAGTTCCCTCAGCCGCTCCCCGTACGACCTGTGCTCCAGACCCTGCACCAGCTCCGTTGCCCTTCTCTGGACACGCTCGAGTCATTCAATGTCCTTTTTGGAGTGAGGGGCCCAAAACTGAACACAGGAATCGAGGGGCGGCCTCAGCAGTGCCGAGTACAGGGGTCAGATCCCTTCCCTGTCCCTGCTGGCCACGCTATTGCTGACACAAGCCAGGATGCCATTGGCCTTCTTGGTCCCCTGGGCACACTGATGGCTCCTGTTCAGCCGGCTGTCAATCAACCCCCCCAGGTCCCTCTCTGACTGGCAGCTCTCCAGCCACTCCTCCCCAAGCCTGTAGCCCTGCTGGGGGTTGTTGTGGCCCAAGGGCAGCCCCCGGCATTTGGCCTTATGGAAACTCCTCCAGTTGGCCTCAGCCCATGGCTCCAGCCTGTCCAGGTCTCTCTGCAGAGCCTCCCTGCCCTCGAGCAGATCAACACTCCCACCCAACTTGGTGTCATCTGCAAACTGACTGAGGGTACACTCGATCCCCTCGTCTAGATCATCAATAAAGATGTTAAACAGGAGTGGCCCCAAAACTGAGCCCTGGGGGACACCACTCATGACCGGCCGCCAGCTGGATTTAACTCCGTTCACCACAACTCTCTGGGCCCGGCCATCCAGACAGTTTTTTACTCAGCAAAGCGTGTGTCCATCCAAGCCTTGAGCAGCCAGTTTTGCCAGGAGAATGCTGTGGGAAACGGTGTCAAAGTCCTTGCTAAGGTCAAGGTAAACAACATCCACAACCTTTCCTCCATCCAATAAGCAGATCACTTTGACGTAGAAGGAGATCAGGTTTGTCAGGCAGGACCTGCCTTTCATAAACCCATGCTGACTGGGCCTGAGCATCTGGTTGTCCCACATGTGTTGTGTGATGGTACTCAGGATGAGCTGCTCCATCAGATTCCCGGGCACCAAAGTCAAGCCGACAGGCCTGTAATTTCCCAGATCATAATTCCAACCCGTCTTATATATGGGCATCACATTCATTGGCCAATTTCCAGTCAGTCGGGACCTCCCCAGTCAGCCAGGACTGCTGGTAAATGATGGAAAGCGGCTTGGCGAGCACCCCAGCCAGCTCCTTCAGCACCCTCTGGTGTATCCCATCCGGTCCCATAGACTTGTGTGTGTCTGTGTGATGCAGCAGGTCACTGACTGTCTCCTCCTGGACTGTGGGGGGATCGTTCTGCCAGTCTGTCTTCCGGCTGAGGAGGCTGGATTCCCTCAATACAACTAGTCTTGTTATTAAAGACTGAGGCAAAGAAGGCATTAAGCACCTCAGCCTTTTCCTCATCACTTGTTTCCATGTTTCTTCCTGCATCTAGCAGGGGATGGAGGCTCCCTGGTCTTTCTTTTGCTACTGACGTAATTATAGAAACATTTCTTGTTGTCCTTGATTACTGAAGCCAGATTAATTTCTAGCTGGGCTTTAGACCTGATTTCCACCCTGCATAGCCTCACAGCCTCTTTGTAATCATTGTGAGTCACTAGCCCCTTCTTCCAAAGGCTGTAAACTCTCCTTTTCTCCCTGAGTTGCAGCCAAAGCTCCCTGTTCAGCCAGGTTTGTCTCCTCTGCTGTTGGCTTCTCTTACAGCACCTGGGGACCGCCTGCTCCTGTGCCATTAAGACTTTCTTCTTAAAGAGTGCCCAGCCTTCCTGGGCCCCTATACCCTTCAGGATCATCTCCCAAGGGATCCTGTCAAGCAGGTGCATAAAGAAGACAAAGTCAGCCCTTTTGAAGTCCAGGATGTCAGTTCTGCTAAGCTCTCTCCTGGACTCTCTAAGAATAGAGAACTCTATTCATGATCGCTGTGCCCTACTCAGCCTCTAACTGCCACATCATTCACCAGTCCTTCTCTGTTCACAAAGAGTAGGTCCAGCAGGGCACCTTCTCTGGTTGGTTCTCTCACCAGCTCCATCAGGAAGTTATCACCCACACTTTCCAGGAATAATATTGTCAGGCTTGCCATCTGGTCTTGCATAGAAGTCAGTCAAGGACTGGCAAAAGTAGACTGAAAAACTTTAAGGTTGATTGCAAATGAAAATTAAATTTAAAAAACAAACAAACAAACAAAACCCACAACTGGTGTTGTATAGCATGCACTTGGGCTACTTATCGAATACTTTGGCTGTCAAAAGATTCCCTGGGAAATGGAAGACTTCAGACCAAGTCCAGAACCTGTAGATACAGAAAAATATCTGCACCTGAACTGAAGTCCTTACAAGGTCATTAGAATTTATGAATTTCTATGTAGAGTATCCATACTAATGTATACACAGAAATATTGATGAATGCTGATGTGCATGATATATGCTTATACAATGTTGTGATATTTCTGCCCAAGAAAAAAAGCTGCAGATTCCTCAGCCACAATAGTTTAAATGATAGCAAGGCACAACAGATGCCAGTTTTCCTGTCCGTTTTTGAACAAGTCAATCTCAATTACCCAGTGAGAAATTGAAAGTTAACCTGAATTTATTCTTTTTCCTGTAAAAGATTCTTGCAATTTCAGCCCTGCAAAAGAGTCTCAGAATGCTGCTGTCATCCTCACAGCAGTCTTGGAGCATAGTCTCATTAATGTGGAAGATGTAATTCCCCTCATTTTCTTTTCCCAGAAGCTGCACCTATCAGTAAGCAGGTGTAATTTTCAAATCAAGGACTGGGAATAGAAATAAATCACTATTTACATCTGTCAGAGCTGAGAGATCAGCCTTGTGGGATGATACTAGCAAGAAACTTCAATTTTACAGTAGCATGCACCCGTCATTTGCCCTTTGGTTTCTCAAGATATCTGAATGGTTGAGGGCTAGAGGGATTTCAGCCAGACCAGCTCCCTCCCCACAGAGCTCAGCTCACATGTGATGAAGTCTCGCTGACACACCACTGAGCACCGTCAATCCTGCCCTGAACACCACAGGGGGATCGAGCCCATGTGATGCAGTCACCACAGATGGGCACCTCAGCATTTTTCCTTTCAAAGATGCATTGCAAAGCAAGTTTGGTAACACATCAGTGATACTGTTGCAAGCAATATATTTTGGGAGCAGGTAGTGCCCAGCATCACATCTGTTTTTATACATATTCCAGCAGGTGTCTTCTAATGGACCATTATTTTTGTACAGTGAAGTATTGAGTGACTCCAGAAAAATATATGTGTTAATAAAACATATGTTGTAATATCAGGAAATCATAGGCTGTTGAAGAAAAACCAGGGGATGCTAACATATGCCTCCAAAAATAAAGCACAAGATAATAACCTAAGCCTTAAAAGTGCAAGTATAGGATAGGGGCCACAGAGCTACAAGTACAAATCATTAATAACCAGTTATTACTCACTACAAGAATGCAACCTGGTGCACCAGTTTTGAGGAAAACAGAGGAAGCAAAGAACTGGTATCCAGCGTATGTAAAATGTATCAAACATGGTAGAATTTGGATATAATAGAATCTGCTGGCCAATGAAGTAAGAACAAGTAAACTGTGAGCAAACACATAAAAATAACTCCAAGTGGGCTAAAAGTGCAGGGGAAGTAAGCCCCACCACATCCTCCTGCAAACTACAGATGCTGTCAGCTTCCATAAAAATTCATAGAAAAACAAAAAAAGAAGAGGTAGAAATGAGAAAGTTTGTCTAGGTCAGTTCTAACTGTATTTTTATTGGGAATGAGCTGTAATAATTGGACCATCCAGGCTTTAAGTGTGAGTATCACTGTAGCTGGACTAATAAGAATCGTACAAGCCCTGTGTACATGTGAATTTGTGTTCATTTGTATGAACAGTACAATGAGGTGGTGCTAAGAGAAAAGTGTAGATTGAAAAGAGGATAAGTATGAGAGGTAGTGCATGAAAGTCCCTCCCAAACTCATAAGATAGAAGATTAGTGGTCCTGTTGAATAAACAAGAAATAATAACTTCAGAATACCAAGAGTCAGCCCAATCTGCCCAAGGATACCAGGACACTATGGCATCAGCAGTGAACAAGTTGGACACCATCCAAGAAGGCTGTAGGTGCTATATATGGACAAAGACTGCAGGAAACAATAAACAACAGGCCCCCAAGATATCTTTCAGACCACTCACATAGAAGCCAAAGGTATAGGAGTACAACCTTCTGCTTCTGCACAAACGGTTGCCCTCCCAGCTGTGGTTCCAGCTGGGTAACTATGAGTTAGTGCATGAGTGTATGAGAGACCTGCATGAGTCACTAAATGCATCGTGTGAGTAATTATCTGCTGTTAATAAGAACAGCCTCATTCTCTTAATGATAACAGCTTGGCTAATAAAAAGTGTTCCGATAAATATTGGCTGTGATGAGTGGCTCCTCCAACTTGACCCCCTGTCAGGGAAAAGGGAGTTAACATTTTAAGGCTGTGAGTAGACTGTTAATACTTCAATTATATTAACTACAAATTTTTGCATCTGTATGTGTGTTTCTCTAGTTCACATAAGTTGCATAAGGCATCTGGTCTTATACCCCACCATTGGGGCTTGGTGGTGATTTGGATGCAGCAAATGAGATTGAGCATTTCCCACTTGTGCAACTTTTCTGCTTATTTTTGAAGAACTGCCTTCCTGATTTGCTTACACACAACTGAAGGAGGACTGGTACAGTCTCACTTTAGCAGTTGAGTTATGCTTTAAACAGCTCCAAGTTAACAGTTGTGTGTGAAATCCCTCATGGACTCTGATGAGGATGTGCTGGATGTTGGGATTCTCAGCGCTTCACTGCGAGCCTGCTGTTAGCAAGAGTGCTTTAGCAGTATTTCGGCATATGTAACAGCACTGGAGGTCTCTCTAAGTTTCCCCAAGTATACCTCTGACAAAAAAATTTCAACACAGAGTTTGAACAACTCTATCATCCAAGCCTAATAGCAAGAAATGAACGACCTTTATACCACGGTCACCTGGTACTGTAGTACTCACTCTAAAAAAATTCTCAAACCTGAAGCACTACAGGTTTAGGCTCAAATTTATGGTCACTAGTGGCACTATCAGTAAAGAAAACTGTCTCTTTCCACGAGAGGATACAAGATAGCATAAACATTGGGAGGTCTCTCCCCCCCCTAGAAACTTCATCTACCTCTGGGTGACTTGAACGTGCCCGTTCTCTCTGCTCCAGGTTAATAGATCCTCTCATTACCTGCTGCCCACAGATACAACCAACCAGCTTCACCTGCCCTCACCAAAACATCAATAAGCAGAAAGATGCTGTTACTCACACATTTCCTGTAGGTACCATAGGCATATGCTCTCCACTGACAGCTGTCTCATGGATTTTGACTGTTCTGGTTCCCTAAAAGTTTCCTTTTCCTCTCATTTCCCTCTTCTATTACTTCTGTCTGTTCTCAGCTAAAGAATGTTAAAAATATGTTTAATTTTTTGATAGCTTTTTAAAAATATTTTAATTTTTGAAAACTGTAAAAAGTAAGGGGAATTGATTGTTAGAACATTTTGGCTGAGTTTGGTTTAATTGGAAAGTAACTTTTCATTTTAAAATAATTGATCTGACAGGGGAAAAGAAAAGGTTGATGTGATTTCCACTTGGCAGAACAGATTCTATCAAGTTGTCTCCTGTGTTGGTTTCTTCCATTATTATTATTATAAAATTTTCAGTTTTATTTCTTTTAAATCTCTGAAGCATGACATTTTTAATAGATGCCTCCTTTCCCAAACTGCTACATCTTGTGTCCAGGCATTTATCTTGCTAAGGAGCTATATTTTTGGAGCGGGGATCCAAAGGATATAAAGAAACACATAGGGCTGTACAGCTTAAATTTTCAAAGGCTATGCATCTGGCACCCACATATCAATGATATATAATAGCACATCTTTCACGTTTCAGAGTTATCTCACTAATTGATTATGACAATCTCTCAAATATGATTTTCAAGATCCAAAACACCATCTGGCATCTAGATTTATCCATGTTTTGATCAATCAGAAAAAAGGGTGTTTTTTGAAAAAAAAAAAAATGCTCTCATAGATTTCATGAAGTGAAAATTAAAACCTTATTCTTTATCCACTCTTACATGACCAGACCAAAAACTTCTAGTTTATCTGCTGTTATTTTTTCCTGCTGCCATTCCAGCCGACATTTCACAGCAGTGAAAGTCTTATAATATCAGCTACTTTCATAAGGAAAAGAGTTCTCATTAATGATACATTAGCGATACACAGAGTATTTTGTAAATATCAAACACTAAATTTTCAGCTTTTTAACCAACCATAGGAGGAGGCAGTTGGTATTTTAATCATTAAGAAATGGATTATTTCATCCTGTATAATCAGCAATAGGCTTCCCATCAGAAGCCACAACACCAGTTACAGCCATCTGTGCAAGAGATTTAATGAAAAATCAATATGAGCCCATCTACAACCATTCTTACCTGTCCTCTGCTAATAAAACTCAGTGTGATGATAGTTCAGATGCATTTTTCCACAGGCTGCTGTCTGTAGCATGTAGAGCACAGTTGGGAGATAAATTAAAAAAGAACATAAGAAAGCAGTGAAGAAATGTGTGTGATAAAACTGAAGAAGAGGTCACATTCTCCCCTTCTCAGCAAGGACTTTCAGAGATCCTTTTAATGAGTTATTTTCTGAGTAGGTCTGTGTGGGCCCAGAAGAATGCTGGCTACAAAGGGTGATTATCCTGGCACTCAGCTACTAACAAACAAGGTAAAGCTAAATGGCTGTTGGCTTCTTCTGCATATTCAGAGAAGGGCAGAATGATAAACTTAGGATCTTGTTTTCTTCTCTGTGCTAATCATTAAAAAGCAGCTGTCTTTAAACATTTATCTTGAGCTTTCCCAGATGTCAGTAATGCCGCATATTTAAGACAACCAGGGTCATTTCCATACAACTTTATGGAAGAATAGCTACACTTGCTCCAATTAAGTAATTTTATTTTTTCCAACAAAAGCTTTTGTGTGAAGAATTGTCATTTTACAAACTTGACTTTGTCTCATCAAACAAAAAACATTTTGAGTTTTGCACTCTGGCATAATCATTCAGCTAAATACAGTCATGTACCATTCCTCAGATATTTTAGAGTGTAGGAGAAAGAATAGGAGTAAATTTTCCACAGCAGACTGTACATTTTGTACCAAGAACGAGCATAATTTCTTTAGCAAACAAATCTGGGCAGCCTGCAAAGTGAAATCTATACTTTGCCTCAGGCTTCCTTTGCAGCCCTGAGTAAGTGCCTATAACCTTGTTATACTAAAATATTCTGACAGTCCATGGGTAACTGCAACTTCTTCATCATATATTCCCAGATGCCCAACATCCACATTACACTATTTGACTAGTTTTGGTGAAGGTAACATGTGATCAGCACACAGAAGCCTTAACTTAGGAAAACTGTCACCTCTCTGGTTTCTGTACCTAGGGATGACATATGACATCTATCAAAGCTCCCATATGAGTCCAGCCAAGAAGCTCTTCATAACTAGGACTAGCCCATTCAGATGGCCATCTTTACCTAAGTCAAGTTCTGGTTTTGCCCTGCAAGTCATATTCCTGCCAGAACAGAGATATAAATGATGTTCACTTCCAAAACCAGGTTTTCCTTCTTTCTAGTCTTATATTTCAATGTCAATTAACAGATATACTGACCAGTGATTCTTTCCTTCCTCTTTTTATGTTGTCCTTACCAATCTGTTATCACCTAGGTTTCTCTCGGTCACTCTCCATTTCCAGTTTGCAATCTACCTTTAAGTTATAGGAAACAGGGTTTACAATATCTGAAACAGACTCCTAGAAAAGTGAGAAAACACAGCATATTTAGGTTCAGCTTCATGACCAATTATGCTACTTAGGTCAGGCTTCTAAGAAGACTCTTCCAAATTTAAGCAAAACCCTGCCAATGTTATAAAGAATACTTTAGACTTTCTGCTGAAAATGTGTAAACAACACTATGTGGATACTATGAACTAACCAAAAGGATCACAGTATTATAAAAAGGGCAGGTGACTTTATTTTAACAAACAAGAATCTGCACATTGTCATTTACTTCCTACCAAGATTTTCTCCAGAAGTTTCCAGTATAAGAATACAGGTGATAATGTAATGGAAAACACTTTTGCATGTAGTGACAAAGAATGTAGATTAAGTACTTGATTCCTACGTATTTGTACTTTCATGTCGCATCTTCATTTTAAGCAATTGGATGAAGGCATAGATGTAATAATTGTAGCTTCATATTAAAGAAGAAATTGAGTTAGTTTATTGCCAGAACTACAGAGATTTTATAAACATTGTTATCATCTTAAAATATTTCAAAGCTGTATTCCCTATAATACCCCCTAATAAACTCAGTACAATCAAGGCTGACCCTGACAGTAATTCCAGTATATTCCATATAATTACTTTCATCACCAGGGAGAACTAGTTACCCTCAAGCTGTGCATTAAGTGAATAACATAAACCACATGGGAAGTATTCTTTCCTCCTGTCCCGCGTTTTAGCATTTTGATAATGTTAACAGTATTCTTAAGTCATTTATCTTGTGCTATGTTTTTGTGTTAGCTAAATACATATACCTTCTGCTTCAAAATGTAGGTTTTATATTCCAAAATTCTGTAGCATTTCAAAGGGACCTTTGCTCCTTTTGCCTTAGCAGCAGATGACTCCACAGTTCCCTAAGAGCAGAGCTGCCAGATTCAGGGAGAATGATGCTTGCTTACTGCAATATTCTGAAATGTCTGGATTGAGGAGAGTCCTGCAAGACTTCAGAAGAAATGCTGACTTCTTTATCACTTTAGACTGGTCTTTGCTGAGAGTTACTTGCAATAAGTCAAATTTTGAAAACTGAGTGAAAAGGAAGGTGATTTCTGAACTTGGTCTTAGCTTTGAAAAGGGAAGAAATATATCTTGGACGTCAGTTAAACATTATTTCTATCATTACTACTAATAGAGCAGTACCATTTATCAGCATGTTCCCGATTATAACAACATACATTATTTCAAAGAGAGACTCAACTTTGAGTTAGAGTCAACTCCAAAACTCTGAAAAATAGTTTTATATTTGCACAGTTTGCTACCAACAGAGATGGCTTTCCATTTTTCATCCATCTCCTGAAAAACACGTTTCAGGTGAAAATTAAGATTGCGATTCAAATTATATAAATTAGGAAGTTAATATAAAAGTTAAAAAACATAAAGTGTTTCTGTTATCAGTTTGTTGTTTTGAGATATTAGACAAAGTTTTAATTTCCACTAGAATGGATCATTAAACCAGACATCAAATGTATATTCTTCATTTAAATTCAACATGAAAGACCCTGTGTATTACTTTTTTCTGCCCATGTTTTGACAAGTTAGAAGATTTGCAGATAATAAACGGATTTAGACTTAACAAAACTTCCTATGTTTCAGCAAATAATTCTTGCTAGGATTCTTTATCCCCAAACTTATATAAATCCTGTGAATAATATTAAGAAATCACAAGCATTTTTAATAAAGCTCTCACATCTGTATGCACAAAGGCATCATGCAATCTGAAAGCTTCCTAATCAATGTCTTCTGAACAGCTCCATGGGTTTACATAACACAGAAGTATATCTAGTCTCAAACTAAAAAGAAAAAATTTAATAAGCCTAAAACTGTAAATCATGCATTAAGAAAACCTTAACAGCAATGTATTGGCAATCCAATGTAATTGTTTTTATGCACACTTTGTACTAAAGCTTCAGGTTATTTTAAAGTTGCCTTAACTTAGTTTTTAAGAAAAGGGCATTGCTGTATTATTTCTGTCAAATTTTGTTTTTTTCATGGTGTTAGATTTTATGTTCCTACTGACTATGGCTGTTTCCTCAGGAAATAACATGATTAGGAGCTCAGTCTTTCCAACATTATCCAGCTGAGGTTTTGATTACAGCAGAGACTACAGGTCAATGGGAGAGCTCAGGCACTCAACGAGAGCACAAGGCAGATGTGCCTGCAGGATCAGTCCTCTTCTCTGAAGTGCTTGTTCTCTGACTTTTAAAGAAAGTGTAATAAATGACATGTATTTTACCAAAAAAGCAGTTACTTCATGCAGTACATGTCTTCCAGCTCCAGTCTCTGATTTTCTATCTGCCCTACCCATTAGGTCTTGTTTGTTAACTAGACAGAAATTGGCATGGAGAAAAAAGTTTGAAAGTTAAGGAAATGAAACAAGTTATTTTTGGAAGTGACTTAAAAGCCCTCTTGTACCAAGTACTTGTTTTTCCCCTGCTTCTGAGAAAAGATCCTTGTAGGAAATTACCAAATATACTAGTAGCTGGTAAAATTTCATTCATTTAAAAGGTTGCCTTTAATTTCAGTAGAAGAAGTCCAATGTGTTTGTTGCATGTAGTATTGCCTCAGCTGACTCTATATTGCCATTATACATAGGAAATCTCATCTCCTTTGCCATTCTGAAGTGGACCAGGAATTTTTCATTTAAATACTTTCTTCCACATAAAAAAGTCAGTTTGCTTGAACAAAATCTTTTAACAGAACACATTTGCTTTCACTCACTTTTCATCTGGAACTTTCCTTGAATCCAGGATGGACTGACTCCTGGAAACACAGGGGTGGAGAGACAGAGCTGCTTTTGAATATGCCTCTCTTTGAAGGACAAGATGGAAACTTACCCCAAGTTTCCTACAGTGCTCATGAATGCTCCAGCTACCAGGCTATTTTCAGATGTATCTTTCTCAGATGTATTTTTCAGCATAAGCTTTGAAAGATGTCTTCCTCCATTAGCATCAGAAAATAAATTGTCAAAGATTGAAACATTCCTTCAGATGAAGTTTTCTCCTAGCTAGAAATATCAAATCCAGTCACTGAAAGTTATAATGGTGATAGGATCCACCAGGGTCAGCGAAGAAACCAGCACAAAAATCCTGAAGCCAAGGCATTGGGTGAAGGATTTGAGGAGTGAACAAGGAGTTTTAGGCAACTTTGAGGACACCTTTTGTTCTGCAGCACTCGCTGGCACCTGCCTTTCGCCAGCAAGCAGCTGAGACCCACTGCAGTACCTGAAGTTAACAAACAAGCCAGATGAAGGGTCTGGACCGAAGGGTTGTCATCAGCCTTTATTCTTCTTCCAAAATAATGCATTTGAGGAACGCACATGGTCACAGATAGATTTGAAGTAAATTGGCAGGCATTTTTGTCTGGCTTATTATTAACAATAAGTTAGTAAGCTGTTCTTGTAAGAATTCAACGGCAAAAAAGGCTTATACACAGGATTTCTGCTAAAAAATGAAATCGGGTCTGCTTCAGGGCTCCTTGTCTGCTACAAACTATTTCTTATTCACTACAGTTTCTTTCTGGTTTACTAGAACCTCAAACTTTCATTAGAGCATTTAGGATTAAGAGGCTTTTGACATGCTTTCTGTAGAAAGTGTGTGTGTGTGTGTCTGGATGTGTGTGTGTTTGTAAAATGGAAGACAGGAGAATGCTACATGGGTGGAGGTGAAGTGTCAAGAATTTGGGATTTGCTTTTGCAAATGGCTATGTCAGCAGACTATATACTTGTCCTACTAAAATAAATTAGGCCTTGCTCACATGAAACTCTAGAGTTTTTAATGATTATCTGGGAAAAAATAAGACCAGGTTTTTGAGATCACATAAAAAGAAAAATAAAATGTGCTGTGATACGTTTGCACCTACCTACTTAAAAATACACTTCATTCCATGAAGACTAATTACAGGCATGGTCCCACAAGAATTATACCATATCGCATAAAAAGAACATTCTAAATGATCAGCTTGTTTCAGCCATCATAATTACCTAAGTGGCACGCTTCTGAAGTTGCTTTTCTCATCCAAACTAAGCTTATCTTTCTTGGAGTGTGTGCACATGACTGAGTCTATTTTAAGAGGTTATTATCTGTCAGTGGAGGTACAGATAATGAACCAACTATCTATGGGCTGTTGGACATCTGCAACTGCAAAACAAAATTAAAAAAAAAGACTGTGAAGAAAATGGGTTTATTTAAATAGCCTACCATTACTTCTACCCTGGGCAGTGTGCAAATGTGTCTCCACGCTAACAAGGAATAACTCGTTTGAATGTGTTAATACAGCATTTGCAATCATGTGACCTCTCACACCTGGTAAAACAAGCGTGAAACATCACAACAAATTCCTTTGCAGGATTTCTTACTCAGCAGCACTGAATTCCACGTCACTTCTATTATATTTAGCTTTCTTTTTGCTGTTTGTCACCATTTAAAAACAACTAGTGCACAAATATAGAATACACTTAGAAAGTATATTCTGGGTAAGAATTTTTATACACTTTATCCCTCATAGCAACTGATTGGTAAGATAAACCCTCTGGTAAGACTTCACGTTTCTTCTCTATTCAGATTGTGTTCACACTTTTGCAGCACCCACACAATGTCCACTAACCAAGTTATCAAACACACACTTCTGGGAGCCTAATGAGTGCTGGTTTTTTATTACAAAATAATAATAAGATTATTTTAAAATAAAATATAAAATAAATGCATGGCATTTTTGAGTACACAAAGAATGCAGTTTGTTCATGTAGCAGCAAAAGAGTGCACAAATGTTAGTTTGCTGTTAGATCTTGCCATCACATGTAAAAGATTTTCTAACACTTGACTAAATTCAGTTCAGAATGAAGAATATTTTAAGAACCATTAAAAGGTTCTTAAAATTTTCTGAGGAAAACTGAATCATTCAAGAAAAGTAAAAGCCCATAATAAGAATCTTTAGAAAAGAAAATGTTAAAATACCAAGAAAAGCTAGTTTAGTATGAAGTAGCACAGATGGATTCATTAAAAAATACACAGAAATTCTACAGAAATATCCATGTAAAGAATGAATATTTAGGGCAATGCAGAAGCAGCTAAGGACTAGCTGATCATCAGGTCATGAGAATGAAAGGGACAATTTAGGTCCCTCACTCTGTCCCAGTGAATATTCAGTTAGTTAAACATGAAAGACTTCCATTAGTAGAAACTCACTCACATACTCTGTGCCTAATGATAAGATACTGTAATTCTCCTGCAAATGAAGAGATCTGAGTTCAATTCATAATGCTCGCCCCTTTCTCACACTTTTCTCTAGGTGTCAGCTATCAGTCACAGCCTGAGACAGGACACTGGACAAGATGGGACTCTGGTTGATCCAGCATGGCAGTTTTTACAGTCTCACAAGAAAATTATATCTAGTTTAGAGGCCTAAATTTGGAAAGAGACACAGCTGAGAATGCTGAACAAGGCGAGCTGCTTCCCTGGGGCCCAACGTCAAATGCTTACTGCTATTAAGGGCCAGGGTTTAGGCCCTTTTCTATAGCTGACTTTTCCTGATGGTTCCCTGAGGCAGCTCCCTGTCATGACTTTGGGGTGATAACTTCCTTGGGTCATTACTGCAGATAGGTCTGAGTGACCCCTTCTTAAGCTCCTGAGCTCAGGAGGCCTGAGCCAGTGGGTCAGCAGCCATGCAAAGCTCCAGCTAATTGTGTAACACATCACTTACTAAGTAGAGCACAGATCTGTGCTAACCAAATTACTCATCTTCCACACTGAAGTGGCTCCCATCCAGAGGGAGGGAAGCATGGTGGGAGGCGCTTGCATCCTTTCCTTTAAACATGGTCCCACAAGCCGTAGAGGGAGCATGCACACAGCACTGCCCAGGGACTGCAAGAGACCCCAAAGGACCTGAAGATTAATGCTGTAAAAATAATGCTGGACTAAGAGTAATTGCAGTTCCACTCCAAATGACTCACAGGTCCCAGCAAGCAACTCTCAGTTCTTACAAAAGATCTTTTCTGTTCAAATTTCTTGCACTTCTGGACTGTTTGTGCTCTAGAGAAATCCCTTTGCTTACTTTATCTTTCCATAGTACCTACATGGTGAAAATAAAATAAAAATCTTTGGACAAATGAATTCCAATGATATCTAGAGTGGTAAATCATCATGGACTCATGCAAGTTAAACCCTCACAGCTGAGATTCTCACCATCCATTCAGTTCATGCTAGTTATATGCCCCTCAAACTGCTGTACTTTGAAGGGTCATGCAGTTTGCAGTGCATATTTTCCAGAAGATCCCTGTTAAATCAGCCTACAATTCTGATACCAGACATTCACGTTCGGAAGTTAGAATCCTCTAATTCATTTTAAATTGCAATCAAATGATTAGCACATTTTAAAGATACAGCAGTCATTACATAAGTAGTACCACAATTCCATTTTAAACTTAAATGCATGTTTTTCCAGACATTTAATTTTGATGGAAATATTCAAAATGAGTTTGTAGTCTTTGAAAGAGGAAAAAGCCTTGAATGACGTGGAACCTCTTCACAACATCTTGAATTGCTGGCAATGAAAATAATTGTATGATAGTCTCTCATAAAAAAATGTTACCTATGAGTATTTCATATACAAAACAATAAATGATATCTCAATCAATAAAAAAAAAAAAAAAAAAAAAAAAAGGGAGATGTTAAGGACAATGCTAAAAAGTGAACCAAAGCAATACACAATAATTGTACTCCTGTCAAGGAATGAAGAAATCGAAATGATATGCATGTTAATACATGCCAAATTCATTATAACATCAAATCAGAGTCCTAGGTCAATGTTTTGTGTAAAAATGCTAGTAATAGCAATATCACTCATCAAAATGTGCTAATGTCAGCTTGCTTCTGTCACTGTCTCCAGCTGAAGTGTACAGTGATAATGCACTACATATGCTACCCTCCTCTCTCTGACAACATCAACTTAAGATATGTCAAATCTTTCTAGAAAGCACTAATCAACATACTCTACTACAGAAAGCTGAGATACCGAGGCTATCTAATGTAAGAACTTGATGAATAAATAATAAACCTTCAAGCATTACAAGAAAACTAAGATTCCTCCAAATGTAGGATGCCATTCAGAGGGACCTTGACAGGCTTGACAGGTGGCCTGTGCAAACCTCCTGAAGTTCAACAAGGCCAAGTGCAAGGTCCTGCACATGGGTCAGGGCAATCCCAAGCACAAATAGAGGCTGGGGGATGAGTGGATTGAGAGCAGCCCTGCGGAGAAGGACTTGGGAGTAGTAGCAGAAGGAAAACTGACTCTGAGCCAGCAATGTGCACTCACAGCACAGAAAGCCAACTGTATCCTGGGCTGCATCAAGAGAAGTGTGGCCAGCAGGTCGAGGGAGGTGATTCTCCCCCTCTGCTCCACTCTTGTGAGACCCCACCTGGAGTGCTGTGTTCAGCTCTGGGGGCCCCCAAATAAGGCCATGGACCTGCTCGAGAAGATCCAGAGGAGGCCGCAAAGATGATCAGGGGGCTGGAGCATCTCCCCTGTGAGGACAGACTAAGTAGAGGTTGTTCAGCCTGAAGAAGTGAATGCTCTGGGAAGACCTTTATAGAAGCCTTCCAGTACTTAAAGGGGCTACAGGAAAAATGGGGAGGGACTCTATCAGGGAGGGTAGTGATAGGATGAGGGGTAATGGTTTTGAACTGAAAAGAGGGTGGATTTAGATTAGATATTAGGAAGAAATTCTTTACTGTGAAGGTGGTGAGGCACTGGAACAGGTTGCCCAGAGAAGTGATGGATGCTCCCTCCCTGGAAGTGTTCAAGGCCAGGTTGGACGGGGCTTTGAGCAATGATGTAGTGGAAGGTGTCCCTGCCTATGGCAGGGTGGTTGGAACTATGTGGTTTTTAAGGTCTCTTCCAACCCAAACCATTCTGTATGATTCTATGATTACAGAAGACTGGTAATGATTGCAGTTGAATATTCAAATCGGGCTTATATTACAAAAATACTCCAGCTTTGTAGTACTACATATAGCACCTATTAAAAATAATGGCAGTATAATACTATTTGAGTATGGGTACAAGTTACTCCAGAGGACATTCCAATTGGACACAAGAGGAAAATTTTTCACAATGAGAAAAATCAGCCACTGGAATAATCTCCTCAGGGAAGTGGTGGATTACCCAACACTGGACACTTCTACGATTCAGCTGGACAGGGTGCTGGGCCATCTTGTCTGGACCGTGCTTTTGCCAAGAAAGGTTGGACCATATAATCCTTAAGGTTACTTCCAACCTGGTATTCTATGATTATCTACACATGGTCTTGAAATCATATAACAGATTTATTCCCAGTGAAGGTTTTATAGATTAAAGAACCGCAGCAGAAGTATGCAAGAGATGTGCATTTTTCATTGTCAGTAAAGGAGACAAAAAAAGCCTTTTGTACCATCACTCTAGAGTAACCACTCTTTTCCAACTGTGACCACCTTCATAAAAATACCACTTAAAAAAACTCATATGAATGATAGGAGCTTTTCTGTGCCCAAGTATCAGCTTCAAGAAAGACTAGTCCCTAAATCTTTAACAAGTTGGAAATAGTTCTTTGTATCTCATTTCTACTTAAATGAGCTCCAGTGAACACTGCCTACAGCAGTGATAGTAGATGCTCATGTCACAGTAACTAACCAGCATGTTTGTATGTCACTCAGACAGAAGGGTGCCAACATAGTAATTTATCTGGCCAAATCAGTGAATTAGTTCTGAGGTGGGGAGAGGTGGAGTGAAAATTCTGGGACTAGAGGTGTCTCTGAGATTTTCTCTATTAATTTCAGTGAAGAAAGAACATGTGCTCAAATTTCATACAAAGTACTTCAATTAAAATGTTTATGCAAGGTCAAATGGGGATCTGTTGTTCTTGCCTTCTCTAATGAGAAAAGAAAGCAGCACAGGGTGGACTTGTGTTGTGTTTTGTCATATGATTTCTCTCTACTTACCTACTAATTTTCCTTTAACTATGACATTATTGTAGTGGGACCTTCTAATGGAAAGCTAGTCAAATCCTGGGCAAGGTCCTCCCATATCATGAGACAGAAGACTACACTGTAAACAAGACTAGACATTATTACCGTGCAACATTCAGGACTAGATGTAAAATACACATTATAGCTTAATCTTTACATGAGCCTCCACAACAACCACCTTTTTATTATTATTTTTGGCATGAATATCCATCTCCTTAATTAAGACATGACAGGTACTAAAAGATTTGAAGACTCACTGATAAAGTTGTTAACAATACTATTACTTTTAAAAGTTGATGTTTTAAAGAGTTTAAATGCCGTCAACTTGCAAGATATTTTATCTAGGCAGTCCAAAATTAGGAACAACATGTCCTGTGATGACTGGAAGTACACCATAAATAGTATAGCAGGTCAAAATTAATGTATTAACTTGTCAGATTCTAAAATGGCTGCTTAACCACTAAAAAAATAACTTACTAAGTTTGTATGAATAAATTACATCAGCAGTCTTTGTACATCTCAGAACAGGTTTTACATTTATAGTGATTAGCATAAGGTTAATCCCCATCAGTCAACCGCAACTGTAATAAAATACACTGAGAGCCCTTGAATTTACCATGTGCAATAGTGCAACAGCAATTACATTTCTCTGTTACGGAAGTGAAGTTTTTTGATGACAGCCAGCCAAGTTCATTCCTAGTGATACAGAATACCAATGGTATAGAGGCAATAGCATCGGGGATCTGTCTATCCGTTATCTGCAAACAGAATCCATTTCATGTTTATATACATGTATATATGTATAAATATTACTGCATCCTGTTGAACCTTAATTCTCTAAAAGGATTTCCAGAAAACATACTTGATCCATGCAATAAGTACCATAACAAAACAAAACTTTAAAGTAAACCAAATAACCTCAAACCTGACAAATGACATGACATGGAGAAAACAAAATGTTAATGATGCTGTATTTTTTAATCAGTCCCCATGCTTTGTAACAAATCGTAAACTATGCATCAAACATGATATAAAGTAGCAAATTACTTTTTAACCACAAAAAACACCATTTTAACGCATTCGGGATGGATAATCGCAAAAGAAAACCAAAACTCTTTCATCGACACAAATCACTGAGAGTACCTGATGAGGCCTGAGTTAAGCTAGTGATTGCCTTTAAGCTAGTGATCCCCTAGTGGTACACTTTAGCCTTTTTATCATCTATGATATGTGTTGATATATAGTCCCATATACAATACTATATACCATATTGCACCATGCCTGTAGAATACTCTGATGCAGAGCAGCAATTTAGGATCCTATTAAACATGGCAAGATGCTTCTTTTTCTTTAAAGCTGTCTGGATATATCAGCAGAAGTAAGAAAAAAAAAAAAGACACCATTTTTCCTAGAAGAAAGCATTAAAATAATGATTGGGAAAAGTTTATAAAGAGCTAAAATTCTGCAGTTGGCAGAATGATTCTTATGGCTTCAGGAAGGCAATGTTTTCCTTTAGCATACATCCTATTTCTAAATATCTTCCTATATCATATTTAGCATCCAATTAATATCCTCCATGAGCTATTTATAACTTGTTTGATTCAACAAGTATTTGCAATGCTCAAGTATTTTTTCTGTTACATCAGGGACGAGGCTGGCAATATAGAGATGGTTACAGTACTAACCGTTAAGGCAGGTGTGTAATAAAGGCAACTGGTTTTCCTTTTAAACCAAGCTTTCTGAATAAAGTCTGCCAAAGAAACTTAAACCCATGTATTCCCCAACTACCAGGCAAGAGGCCATTCTTGCAAGAGGTAATGTTCAGTCCCTCTTCTGTTATGGCTACTTTATACTCAGAAAATATTCAGCATTTATGATTGCTTTCTGTCTGCTGACAGTTTGGACACATTCTTAATACAGGGTGAGATTTGGGCTTTGGGATCCATCTTAAGATTGATTTAAACAAATAATTCAGTGACTGGGTCTCCAGGACACTGGAGGGCACCCCCCAGCCCCACCCCAGTAGGATGTCTTATAAAAAGACTTTTCCTTTCCCCTTGTATTAAAGAGAAATGGCCACCCCATGCATCTCCATTCTGTGAGATGGGCTTAGATCAAACCCATAGGATCAGAGGACTTGTCAAAATAACTCCTGTTTTCCACATTCATGATGGCGTAACGATTTCAGACAGGCACCAAAAAGAGCATACTGTAAAATTGATGTGGTTTGGAAATTTTAATATGAAAAAGCCTTGAATGCCTTCACGTTGATAGTTGCCCATGACCTGAATGGAACTAAAAATGAGCTTTTCCAGAATTTTGACTGAGACATTTAAATTCTGTCTGAATCTTACTCTGGATATGAAAGGCTTTTCAGCTCAGGTCCCAGAATAGAAGACTGTTCCTTGTCTTGCACTGCAGTAAGCTAGCTTGCAACCACAGTCAGCAAAAGATGTTTGCTTTTTTTGTCTTTTGCCATCTCTAAGAATTGTGGTATAAATCTGGAAAATAAATAGGAAGATACCAGATTTGTTTTAGACTAAACAGACTAAAAATAATCTTCAAGCCATAATATTACAAGGATTGCTTTGATACAGTGCTGATACATTATCCTAAGGTTTATAGGATCTTCAGAAGAGGGTTTTCAGGGTGGGGGACAAGAGCAACCTAACCCTGACAGCAAGCCAGTCAATGAATGTATGATCTTCTGATACAATAGTACCAAGCACCTCTGCCTGCTGGTGTACAATGGGCCCTGAAGATGCTCAGTACCTCTTGTCAGTTAGAAAACGAAATAAATGCTTGTACGTCCCTACCCTAACCCAGCTATTCTTTATACACTTTGCAGAGGAAAGGCTGTGGTCAGCCCGCCTAGGATATTCAGTAGCGCTTGGTGTCATTTCCATCTCGTCTGTCTCTGAAAGCATTGTCTGTAGATTTTGCATGCCTACAAATCTCCTCTCAAAAAATGATGGCCAAGTTCATTAGTCTGTACGTCTGTCTAAAGAAGTAATTCTCAAACACAGCCACCAAGAACTGTATGGGCAGCTGCCGTGTGAATGCTTATTCACTTACAGCTTGGCTTTAACTGTCAAAACTGACATGGCTGTGGATTTGCTGCTATGGTTTGTGCCCTCACCCTCTCCTTTCTTAAATATTTTTTTCTCCCTACATGGCTATTGACTTCACTCCTGGAATACTGAATTGATTTTAATCACCAAAGGCAAAGATTTGGAAGAGCAGGCTCTGCTTGGGAAAGACAATGCTGGGAAGTCCTTCAGCACTCTGGGAAGTCATGTGCCCCATCAAAGCCTCACCAGCCCTGCAGGGCATGTGACTGCTTTCCGCGGGCATTAGCATAGTTTTGTCCCAACTGTCCTTACTGTTTGTCAGTAGCATGCATCATGCTAAGACATTTTGTTCATAAAGATCAGGTTGGGAAGGCAGACAAAAATGAAGATGTCCTTTCAAGACATCCTTTTGGGTCTGTGAATTAAATAAATGGGGATATCATTTTACAAAGGCAGGGTGGCAGTGTGCAGGGAGGGGGAGGCAGCCAGATTCATGGTCTCATGCATATTTGGGATCAAGTGGAGGTACAGAATTTTCAAGAGAGCCTGGAATAACTCCACATCGGCTTTTGAACGGCTTTTTTTTTTTATAAGTTCTGTCCAAAAAACTCTGATGCTAACAGTTTTTTATATACCTATTTCCACTTCATACTACCTAACTTCAGACAACTGATCAGTTGAGCCAGCTTGATTTGCAAGAGCCTGTAATCCAGCAAACAACATGAGAGAAGCAGCAGCTCCCTTCCCAAACCCCACCCTGCCATTCTCACTGCACCTGCAGGCACAGCTCTCCTCCTCCGGCCTGACTCCTTGTCTGCAGGTGGTGTGCTGTCTCCTCAGTGCAACTGTCCAGCTTTTTGCATTTCCTTACGTAACGTAGATTTTTTCCCCTGAAGTATTAAGTTTTCTCTGAGTGAATACCAATAAGTATAAACCACAAAGGAAATCAAATGAATCCTAAACCAGGTGCAACGAGGAAGATTATCTGGTTAAATTACACACCTACTAAATGGGTTCATCTGCTATGGGTACCATGGTAGATATTTTTGACAGATCTCATGGTTTTCATTCCTGTTTCTGTCACTGTGTGGTCTTAAGCAAGTCACACTTCAGCTTACTCTTGCATATACCATGTTTGATTTTCTTCTTGTTGAGGAGGCTTCAGTTCTGTACAGTACATCACTCTTGGTGATGCAGCACAGTGTGACTATGGGTGTTAATAAGGTCTATCAGGAGAGATGTAACTCAGTCACTCTCCCTTCCTACAAAGGAATGTCCTTCCTTCTTTATTTTTAGACAGTGTCCTTTGTGAAGTTATTCTTGTTTAAATGAGAAAAGCTACTTCTTCTGTAAATATTTTATATTGCAAGGCACTTTTTTCTAAACCGAATTGTTCTGCATTATGATTAGCTAACAGAAATGGAAAACTAAATGAGAACAATCAACTTTCTCCTCTATTGCTGTAATTTCAGTAAATTCTTGCAAGAAATTATGCAGAGTTCCTGCATAATTTTACTGCTTAAATTCATACTCAATGGAGTATATACACTATGGAGTTAAGCATAATTCAAGCAATGAGAGTAAGACATTTCCATATATTTGAGTCCCTCAGTTTCATGAAAAAGAAGTAGAAAAGTTTTCTGCAGCCCCAGTGAAACTTTCATTGATTCTTTGAAGGAAGATGGACTGACTGGTCCAATCTGTGAATATATACTAGTTAAGTACTTTGAATCTCCTTCTGACATATTAGTACTGGGAGAAAAGCATTTATTAAGTATATGTAATTTATCCCATTAGTAGAAAGACCTTTTCTTCATATTTTTTAATTCTGTTTTCCCAAAACAGAATAAAGCTTCCATGGAGAAAACAGATAGTTCCTTTTATCACACAGTCATTTTTTTTTCTGAATATGAGATTGCCCTTTCTCAGGACATCATGTCCCTTCATATTTTCTTCTTTCGTGACTAGTTACTATGGAATCATAGATACCATCCTGAATTCAAATACAGCAAAGAGAGTAACCTTTCAGGACTATTCATTTTGATAAAACAATAAAGGAATTTACAAACTGTGTGGGTTAATCCCACCTCAGTAGTGATGTCTAAATGGTAACATTCCTTACCAGGAAGGGGTTATGGTTATTACAACTAAGAAACTGCAGTACTTAAATTCGCATAATTAACAGTACACATTGAATGTTTTCCTAATCGTTTTATCCTTTATTGTTCAAATGAGAAACGTGAACAGAGCCTTGTTAGCTTGCCAAATGTACCGGAAAGAATATTCAGGATGTAATAGAATATTTAACCAGGTTGTGTGTAAGAATGACTTCAGAAAACATGGAAGAAAGACAACAGTGTGCAAGATAATAAATGCCACTGACATACTTAACATGCTGAAAGCTTCTTTCAGACTGAAACCCCCTGTGCTATCAATCAAAAAGAGTGGCTCTTAAAATAGTCTAACACTTTTCACAGGAATAGGAATGTCACTGGCTATTTCTTGGGTCTTTGCCCAGATTTCAGTCTACATTTTGCAGCATTTTCACTTGTATATATCCTGAACTTCCCATTTAAAATTTTGGTGTCACACCTCACACCTTCAGCTGATACCTCTGTTCCACACCAAAGAAAACTCTGTGTGATGAATGAAATAATTTGAAACACAATAAAATAACATTTGCAATAATCTGAAAAGCCAAAGTTTCTGCAGACTTAAATTGCAGTTTCCTGTACAGAGAGTTAAGGAAATATAAGTTCTTACCACATCTACATTTGAGCTTGTTCAAGGCTCCATTATGGTCAAAGGAGAGAGAATAGGCACTTCTTACAAAATTATTCATTTCACCTCAGATAGGCATCTAAACTACATCAGAGAATAATGCCCGAGAAGTCTCTATTTCCATCCACTGGCTACAACAGGAGTCTAAACAACTTGTTCTGATGTAAATGCAGCTGTCTAAACTCAGGAGAGATGAATCACAACCTGTTGACTAGCCATGTTAACTAAAATAAGAATTTCTAAATTTCCGATTTTAGGGAATGAATATCATGTAATTAAAGCAAGATCAGACTCTAAATTAGTAGGAGAAAAGTGATTGTAACTCAGAGCCTACCCACTCCTATCTCTTTGATTATTCCTGAAGACTACCAAGTAGAATATTGAAGTCTTCTGTAGGTCTCAAACACCTAGTGCCTGACTCCTACATCCAAAGTTCATAGCTTAGGTCTTAAACTTAAAATTGTACTCTGACAGTTCCTTTACAATTTCTGTATTGAAATCTCATGCTGGCACCTGAAATTCCTGTGGAAAGGAATGCTGAAATACCAGAACATCCATGAAACAGGCAATAATGTCTTTTTTATTTGTTTTGAAGGAAGCATAGCACAAGAATGCCAGAAAACACTACTAGAAACTAAATGTCATTTGATGTTAGTTACAGAAACCGCAAAATTTGGGCAAGTCAAATGATAGAGGTTCTTGAATGCTTACCTGTTGGCTCAGTCTCGGATAGTTTATGTCCTTGAATCAATTTTCCTCTCCTATCTTTTCACTGGAAAATGGTTAAAATCAAAATATCACGTCCAGTTACCTAGTGGTACAAACACCATGCATTTGGCATCAGGATCAGGAAAGACCTGACATCAAAAGGGCAACATCAATCGCAAGGCAGTATGTTTGTGCCAACATGTGGTATGACAGCAACAGATTCCTCAGCTGCCAGAGAGATCAAATTTTTGGAATGGATTTGAGATGGCAAGCTCTCAGCTGAAGGCGCACCGCCAAGGCATTTGCAAACAGGCCCACTATCTCCTGGGTGCAGGGACAAACTCTTCTCTTCCCCTGGCCCTGGGATCACCTCCTGTTCTCCAACCCACTGCACACCACATGCCTGTGAGGATAACATTTACCTGCCACCTTGCTTTAGTTAAAGGAGTAAAGTTGGGGGTTTTTTTCACTTTGCCTTGCTTTCTTTGTGTTATCTTCTTTTTTGCTAGCTGCCAAACATAAACAAGATAGCATTAATCAAAATGTTCTGGGCGACCTTTTAAGAGACATTGTGCTGGGAACCCTCTTTACAGTCCAAACGAAACACTTACATCATCCCAGAAATGGATTCTCTTGAGATTTTACAAAAAAATGTGTGGGCACACCATGATGTCAGGCATTAAGAAAAAAAAAAATATTTCTAAGAGTATTTAATATGATGAAATTTCCTTGCCGTTTCTTTTTCTACTGCAGAAGCACCTTAGCCAGTGCCCAAAGAGTCTAGCTACCACCTGCCCAAAGGGTGTTCAAGGAAGGACTGCAAGTAAAATACACTTTAGCATCCCATTACCTGGTGAATGATTTCCTGGAGCACGGTTGTTTCCCAGGATTAGGTATATTCCTTCTTCTCTAGCAAATGATTTTACCAAGAGTGATATTTATGCAAAGGTGTCCAGAATAGAAATTTACATCTGAGTTGTGCTCTCTTTGTATGCAACAGAGAGAAATCAGCACTTCTGAGACACAGTTCATCCTACTCAAAAGTAAATGTCTAATATGGATCAATCACACTCTACAATTTCTGCACTTGGGGTTTTTTTTTAATTGATTGTAAAATGAAACTCAGATGAGTTTCTCACTCAGATGTACATTATAGACATCTAAAAGAGGGAATATGAATCCCATCTAAGCAACATCAATTAGACCATTCATGCACAAGGCTCCCTGTAGCCATGAGCCAGTGGTACCTAGGGTAAGACTATGCCTACTGCAATACTGTGTAGAAAAGCACATATGTGTAAAGGTCAGTTTTCACTACAGTGTCATGGATTCTTGGTATAAGACTAAAATTGCCATGAGGCACCACACAAATATACCATACAATCAAAACTGGTAGGGTTTCATATAACATGTAATTACATTATGAAACTCACTGCCACAGGAAGTTCCAGATGCCAAAAAGAAAAACAGTTCAAAACCCAAGAAAATACAACCATGGTGAATAGATCCACTCATTTACACTAAGGCCAGGAGGAGTAAGAAGGTGCAGGAACATCTATCCTTTTCCTCATGCCTTCTTTCCTTAAGCATGAACTGCAGGCAACTGCAGAACAACAGGGATAGGACACCGGGCTGGGTGGACTCCAGTTAAGTCAGTATGTCCACTCTTACTTTCTGACCTAATATTGCCAACACTTCTTAGGGCAGTGAGCCAAGCAAAGAATATTATAACCCTGCCTCACACATACAAATTTTCCTAGGATTACCAAATGCAGGTTAAGCCTCAGTTTTACACCAGGAAACACACCCAAAGCACAAACACAAAATGAAAGCCATCACACCACCTGCCTTACAGTCCTACTTTGAAACATGTGTACTTGGCCCAATTCTCTATTCCTAATACATTATTTCAGTACAGATATTTACTGGTGAGGACAGTTAGTATAGGAGACAAACACCTACTTGACATTATCCATTCTGTTTGTCATCAATATGACTCATCAACAGTAGTCTCATCTTCCATCCTTTTGGGCAAGGTTGAGAAATTGCTAAGAATAGCAGCAGAACTTGACTACAGAGTGTCTTTCTGGGGAACTCAAATCTTAGACTGTGACTAATACTGCTAATTGAATTTTTACCTCCATCTTGTTAGGGGAGAACACAAACAGTAAGAGATAAGGTTGCATTTTATAATGCTTCTTTCTAATGCATTGTCCCTGTCTCTTCATTTCAAGGCAGTGAAATAAATTATTACACAAAACCCTCTCCTAAAACCCCTGCAACTGTTTTTCTGAAGAATCAGATACATGCAGATTTCCCAATAATAATCTGGACCTCAGTGGTGAGCTATCACTGCAACACAAAATAGCATATAAGCTCTGACCTGTTTGTGATAAAAAATATTTAATGTATGTCATACTCTTTTTTATTCCTCCTCCTTCCAATCCCACACTCCTCCTTTCCTTTGAAATTAGGCATCAGATTAACTGCTGTATTTGAGCAGTACTGTTGCTATGCATAACCAAATGTAAACTTTAATGACAAACTGAAGTGGACACATTCTGTTCACATTAAATACTTCTCCTAAATGACTGAGAGAAACTTGTTAGGGAAGAAAATTTGTCATACTAAGCTGAGACAATCTCTTTTGAGCCCTTTTATATTAGCTCTACAGAAAAAAAAAAAAAAAAAGAAAGAAAAATCCGAACAAGCACAAGAATCCTAAAAATATTTTGCACTAAGTAACTACTATTCCATTAGTCCTATAGTAATTCAGAGAGCAATGAATTACTGTTATCTTCCACTACAATCAGTGTAAATTAATTATTTCAAAACTGGGTAGAAATAGACCCTCCCAAATGCTGCTAAAACCAGGAAATAGTTACAGCAGTTTACAAGAAAATCCTTAAAAACAAACAAACAAAACAAACAAACAAACAAAAAAACACCACCAGAAAAACAACCCACAAAGTTCCCTGTTTGGTTTAGGTTGGGTTTTTTTTTTTCCCCCGATTTTTCCCAGATTTTCCCTGTGTTTACTGCAGTTAAGCCTGTATGGAGAGCCCATAAGAGCAGACAGCATCAGGAGCAGGGACTATTTCAACATGCAGACCAGCTGGCTAGGGTAAACCTCTGTTCAGTAGTGGTAAGCTTTAGAAAAATATTTGAAGTTTCAGTGTTTTGTGTTTTGTTGTATTTTTTCAGCAAAACAGGACACTATATAATCAAAACTGGCTGCATTTGTAGAAGAGAAGCCACATGAAGCTGAGCACTAGCAAATAATAGTGTGAGTGCTTTTTCTAACGGCAAATACAGTCAGCGCTTACATTCATCTCTGTATTAGCAGCCAATCACACCGTGCTTACAACAATCATTGCCATGGAGTTATCAAATTTTTCAACTGCAAACTCTGATCCCTACGGAGATTAAATCACAGAAACAATCCAAACAAAATCAGCGGAGTGCTTCTAATGAAGTGTGTGCATAGATCTGCACAAAGTCATAGCCCAGGTATTTATCAGACAGGAATCAGGCTGGCAACCAGCTGCCAAACAAATAAATAATATGTCAGAAATGAAAGACTGTTGCTCTAAGTGACAGAAGACAACTGAAAGGAAAATAAAGGAACCAAAACATAACCTTGTGAGTTCCCACAAACAATCAGGGCAACCGCACATTCTAATTGATATTATCTGACATTACTTCAGGCTTCTTAATGCTGAAAAAAAAGGGAGGTTATCTCTACACTCAAACAAAGAACCAACCACAGGACTGAAGAGCACTGTAAAGCTATGAAAACGACAATTCTTGTTATTATGACCAAAGGTCCCGTCAGGCTGGAGCACAGCAGCTGCGTCACATGCCTGGCATGCAGCAAGCCAGAGTGACACAAGTTCTGTAAACACTTCAGAAGATACAGGAGGACAGGAGGTCAACCAAAAATGTGACATATTGCCTAGTGCTGATGAGCGAGAAGGCAGCCTTGGCACTGAAAGAACTGCAGCAAAAGAGGATTGCCTGTAGATGCTAGAGAGATATTAACCATGGAAATAATAATAGCAAAATAAATCAAGCAAAGAGCTTCTCACTTGAAGATATGATGGAAAGTATCACTCCTGGCTTCCTGAGCAGAAAAATATCTTCTAGTTATATGCCCATCCTGGGATAAAAAACGTCTTCTTTTTATCTATTTATATCTAATTATATAGATGAACATAAAATAATTTGGGTAAGACCGAGTAACAAGTGCAGTCAAGTGCTTTATATAAAAATGCCGGAGGGAAAGGAGGGAAATCTTGTTTACAGTTCAGCTAGGCTCAGGTATGGAAGTCAATGGCAAAACTTGTTTGTACGGAAAGAAAAGATTTGCCCCCGGTATCAATACCAACACACATGCAAAGCTGTGATAATGAAGCCAGCAAGAAAATGCAACTGCAGGAAGGTTTTGGTCTCCTTACTGAAATTCCTTATCCTGCAATATGTGAAAAAGCACAACTAAATTTCTCCTTGGAACAGGCTTGTAAGTGTCTAGAGGGGAACTAACAGATGTTGGAAGAATCACTTCATCAGTGTGAAAGGTTGTTATAAACACATTAGCAGGAGTTTCTCCTGTTAAGACATGCTTACAAGCTATTTACAGGTGTTCTGGCAAGTAATCTGTGAATTCTACACAATTATTTACCAAAAGTGTGAGAAACTTATTATTAGGTGCAAAAGATGAAGTATTAGATCGATCAATAAAATGCAGTTTATTCACTTCACAGGTGAGTTATTAAAAGGATAAGGCTGCAGAATGTTCAGCCCATCACTTCCCCTACTTTTTGTTCTCTATTCCCATGTTTTTTGAATATTTTATTCATACTTCTCTATTTACTTCTCACCAACCATCTTTTAGTGCTTTTACTTTGTTTGTCAATAATAATTATCTTTTTTTCCTTTTCTTTTATTTCTTCTACTTTTGACTCCTATTACTTTTTTTCCACCTTCTCATAATGATTTTTAGGACTCCCTACCTCTCCTGTCTTACTGTCAGCTTTCTTCCCAAGCCTTTGTCTAATGTGTGCATTAAAACTAAATCTGTAACCTGTAACAGTTTCTGGTGTACACCACATTGCTCAGGACTTCAGCCAGATTAATTCAGCTACTAACACTGCAGTTTTCACATTTTGCTGCAGCACTTCTCAGTGCAAAGACACCTCCCCCCCGGACCCACCCCACTTTTTACTTCACCAGTACTTTTCCCTACAGCACTGATTTCACTGGCCTACACAGGGGAAGGAGTAAAATGATTTAGCTAAATCCCACTGCTTCAGGAAACTAAGTGCTGAAGCTCCCACCAAAACCAATTTAGCAATTCAAAACAGCATTTATGCCTCAAAAGTGCTCCTAGGTTGAACATGTCAACTCCCACTCCTCCACCTCCTTTCAATGTCCAGCCCTTTTCAGCATCTGCAAACCCACATGTGCCTGAATTTGGGGACTAAAACATCCTTAGGTAATTATGCTACCACTATTGCTTGTCCAAAGGTGCAACTGCCATGGTTCATCTCAACATTGAGGTGCTCATCTCATGCCCAAAGCCAGTCCATGATGTATTAATCAGATATCATCACAGACCCAAGTCTCCTGATAGGCAACAGGCAATGCTCAGGAAAAGCAGATGTTACAAAACCAGGCGCTGCAGAGCACACCCAGGCACCAGAGACATTTCCAAGGTGCAACATTGTGGTTCAGCTGGAGGAGGGCAGAGCAGGACGAAACATCAGACCAGTGGACCAAAAATGTAACCTTAGCAGATGCAAAGATAAAGAAATAAATTTGAAGAGTAACGGGCTGTTGCATATAACCTTCACTGAGAAGTAAATGGTTGCTGTGTGTCTCTTTTTAAGTGTTAAAAATTAGCTTTCGGTTTCTTTGTGGGTTAATAGTTTCAAATACCTTAAGTACTCACCATGCCATATAATTCCTAGCTAGTCATTTAGGTCATTTTCTAAGTAACTGATTTCCACACACAGCAAACAAACATCATTGTACTTTATCATGATTTTTCTCTAAGTCAGATAAGTTCATTTCTTGAAATGAAAACAGCAGCAAATAAAACATTTTAAATTTAGAATTACTGTTTTAAAACGTCATTAAAACTGATTTAAAACATTCTTAATTTTCCAGTACAAAACCACACAAATTGTAATTTATAGCAATAACTTTCTGTTCTTGAAATCTATATATTTAAAATTACACACATTTAATTAGAGAACTGTTTATTGAATTTAAGAATGTAACAAATGTTGGGATGTTTAGTCATGAACTACAGGGAGGAAAATGAGCTGTTTACAGTCTTCTGAAGATTGTTTCAAGATCACATGAAATAGTGCTTTTTCCATATATTCAATAGCCGCTTAAAATAAGCATCTGAACTGGACTTGAAAGACATTTACAAGGAATTCATATAAAGAATTTAGTGTATGATAGCATATGCAGTGTGTTCTAAAGAGTAATCATTGATTACATATTTGCTCCTAACCTTGATCTAAGAGGCCCTGATGTAGATGATTCATGGGTGAAATTGCAACATTACACCATATAAAATTACAATATTAATAATACTAATGATGATTAAAAGATTAGTAATAGTTATGCAATGATTTAGAGTCTCCATTGGTTTCCAAAACAACCATTTTGAATACTGAATATTATTTGACTCATTTTACTCTACATTTAATAAGCTGAAGCACTAAAATCTCTCTCCTAATTTCCACCACCCCCCCAGATAAAAAAAAAAATGTGGCTAGGACACATCCCAAAATGTCCAGATTCTTTCAGAAGGCACAGCCACACTCTGAACAAGTCTTTGTCTCTTCTTCTGAGATCAAAAGCTGCTGCCCTGAACTCAGAAACACCTAGTAATGCTTAAAAATACCTTTGGGTTCTGCTTCAAAAGTGAATGCTGGTTTACAAAACAGCTTATCAGCTCCCTTCACATTTTCTGCCACAAATGTTGTCTCATACCTGCATAGCCAAATACAAAACCACTGTTCTTCATGCTTTGGCATCTGTTCTGCTGTAGGGCAGTATTCCAGACACGCCACACAGATCATCACTTTACCTAACACAGTCTTTATGCGAAAAGACGGATACAGGTAAGTAACAACAGATTTACTGGAAATTAATGATCGGCTCACTCAGACATTGTTTGAAATGGGTTATCTGCTTTTGAAGGGACTTAAATATTTTGGGGATCATTGACTAACCCTCTAAATTGCTTACATGCAATGAATATTTGACAACTTCTTGGAATAGACATGTAAGCTGCTGGATATCTATTTAGAAATGGTACCCTCTCACAGACATCAAAAATAAGAAAATAAGGTAGCCACAATATAAGACTACGATACATCACTTAAAAAGGAAGACAAACAGCTTGGAACTGACTTACTGCTACGCTGAGATAGCTCAGTGAGATAACTATTGACATTTAATGTAAAAGCTGTTATTTCAAAGATAATTCCCCTATTGGAACAAATTGTTCTTGTTTAAGAAGTCTGAAAAAAGACAACTGAACTATTTAAATCTTCTTCTGCATCATTAGTGAAGGAACATCTAAATTGGTATGATTTCGTATGAGAAATAGTAAGAAAAACAGAACTCATGGACATTAATTGCAACATTATAATATACAATTTCATAGACAAATAATGTTTTATAAGAGATATATAATATGCAATAAAAATAAGACTATATAATTCTGTTCTTAAAAGCATTTCCCATCAAGAAAGTTATGCATAAAAAGAGATTTTTTCAAAATACTAGGTTCAAAATTTCAAATGAGAGTAAGATCTGAATTCTAAGAATATGTAATATTAATTGTTGCACCATAGTATATTCTGAAAATCAACATCAGCATGTCAAAGCACATCCTGATACTGCAATGTCTGGTCTCACACTGCTCCCAAGCCTTACACTGTGGAAAGCATCATGAAATTTATTCCCAGACTTTTTCATGACGCTCACATCTGCAGAAACAATGACACACAGTGTTCCCAGGAAGTCAAGTGGTCCGGTCATTTCTGCTTCTAAAAAATTACTAATATCAACAAATTTTGGTGTTTTTAAGAAACAACTTTAACTTGTCCCTAGTAATTTTGAGAGTGCCACCCACATATTTTATACAGAAGATCACTGAAGGTAACTGCTCTTTTGTTCTGATCATATAATATCCTGATGCAGCTGGTGGTAGTGATTCCAAAGCACAATCACCATTTGAGAAGAAAGAAATAGCTCATAATCCTCTTATTGACATTTATGTCATAACACGTATAAAACAAAGGCAAAATTAAATTTGTTCAGATGATCTTACTTTCCAAACTTTAAAGTGCATTTTTTCAGATGTACATTCTTACAAGCCATAAATACTAGAGCCCCTGAAAATCCCAGAAAACCCCTCACATGACACAGCACAGCAAGTCACTGACAAGGTTGGCAACCTTAGAGCCCTTCAGCCCTGACTTCTGCCCCTTTGAAACCAGGGAGGAACTGAAGGTTGACTTCATTACAGGAACAATCTATCATCATAATCCTTCAGTGCATACATTTTCACAGAAAAAATACACTGCAAACTAGGATACCTTGTTATAAAAAAAACAAAGAAACAAAAAAAAATCCTTCTTGTTGGATTTAGCTACTCCTCTCCTGACAAATAAACCACTGACAATGTCTTGGGATTTTTTTTTAATATGCAAATATCAGTGTCAGTTCACCTAATAGATTGTATGTAACTGTATATATTATATATAACATAATTATAATGAAAGCTGCTGTATTTTCAACTGCGATCGGTTTCATGTGAAAACATTATCCAGAGAGAGAAACAAACCATGTCCATTTCTCTGCTGGCATTTCAAATACAAATACTTTGCATTTTGCTATTGTTGCCTCAGAGCGAACGAGAGCGCACAGTTTTGGCTCAGGAGCTTTGCTAGGAATTACCATCTCTTTGTTTGATTATCACTTAGTTCAGTTAATGTCTGGCTTTTGATCTGAATGTATTTCAAGGTGCATTTACTAAAGGAGGATATTAAATTACTTAGTTCTTGCTTGAGGCTGAAAAATCTAATGATTTTTTTTAGCATATTTGTTACATAAAATCATCACCAACAGCTATATTTGTAAGTAGTAAAATGGTGATAAATGTGCTGTCAGTAACTTTTTATGAGATGTATGGAACCACTATGAAAACAATTTTAATTCTATTCAACAGGGGGAAAAAAATTTGATGGCTCTTTCCAAAATCTTCAATTTTAAGTGGTTCAAGTGAATCCAATTGATTTATTTCACATAATTTAAAACCACAGCATTTTAAAATCCCTATAATTTTTCCATGTTTAATTTCGAAATTTTCTTCACAATCCAGATAAGAGACATGAAACAGTAAAGACAGAATGGTAATGACTCAATTTCAGAGACAAATGTGAAATTGTCTTTTAGATTTCTGTAAATATGTCAGTTCTGGAGTGTGAATCCACTCGTGAACAATTCAAGATATGAAAAGCTTCAGCCGGCTGCTTTTCACTTTTTAGAATCCTGAACAAACTAAAAGCTGTTGAACAAAATTAATTTTTCACCCAAATTCAGCAGATATTCTTTTGTCCCTTTTCCTCAAGAATGGATCTTCATTAGTTCAATCTATATTTAATAATCCTTTTAAGCTTACTAGGTAGGGATGAATATAGTAAAAACGCCATCAGAAGTGTTTTGCAGTAGGTACTATATGTCACCTTCAGGCATTTGGAAAAATACTTCTCAACAATGAACTATTTAATGCAGAAAGATTACCTGTATGACCATCACATTCAATCAAGATTAATCTTGTCTTAAAACAACATCAAAGAGATTTGATGACAGGATGACCACCACCAAAACATAAGATGCAGTTTTTGCTACCGGACAAGACATCCAATAGTTCAGCCATCTATTTCATGATAAACATTAAAAAACTAGATGCGAACAAATATTTCTTGTGAAAATCAGAACCATTGTGGAAAGCCTACTTCTGAATGGATGTTGGCCCGCAGATTCGGTTGTGCAGTGTTGTGTATGCTGCCATGGCATTTGCGCGGCTGCATTACAGTAACTCCCCTGCCTTGGCACACCAGAATGTGCTCCCTGGTCGCTCTCCACATGGACTGGCCCAGCATTATACTCTTAGAAAGGCAGAGAAGGCTGCAGAGTGCCTACTACAGCATTTAGCATGCAGTGCGGTGGGTTGATAAGCTAGTACACTTCTTTTTTCCTGCCACAGGCAGTCTTCTGTCTATGGCAAGAAAAAAAAAGAGTATTAGCTCTGCTCCCTTGATACAACAGGACTTCGGCAGTTGGGGTAGTGCTCACCTCTGAAGAAGAATCAACGGGAATCAAAGGTTTCAGATGGTCCTAGAAACTAAGGACAACCAGGCATTGCTCCATTTTCCGTCCTGTTAGGAAGTGGTAGGTACTCAACAGTGCCTCATCACTTTCCTGCAGCACAAACTCATTCCACACACAGGTTGTGTTTCTTCAACCTGCCTTTGTTAACATCACTGCAGCAGACTATATATTTACAATGTGAAATATAAGCCACCCTACTCCCACTTCTCCTCATACAGTGGAATCTTCTCCTCAAGGGGAGATGAAAAAAACCAAACATTACTTGACAGAGACTTGATGCATTACACTTCTGCTAATAGTCAACAGTGCATTTGTATGACCATATTTTTTATAAAAAGACCATATTTTTATAAAAAGAGAAAAAGTAACCACTGCCTTCCTTGGGAGAGATTTTTGATAAAATGCCCTGATAAAGTTAATACATTTGCTTTTTGGAGAAACATCAATTAAGTTATTGCATCTTTGCTGCCACAACACCAGCCTTATTTCAGACAAGCAGAAAAACAGATGCCCTGATATTTCAATCATTTTCCTTTGAAAGACGGTTTTCTCTGGATGTTAGTGCCTAAGGTGTCTAGACTCAATGTCCAATATGCATTTGGGAAACTTATTTTGAAAAGCAATCATTAATTACCAGCCTTTAAATAGAATCTAATGGTGTATCCAGAGAGGACAATATGGGCAAAACATACTGGAATGTTATGCATTTCATAGTTGATACAAAGCAAACATGGAAGCATGCTATTACTTGTCTACCTGTTGCCCTCAAAGTCTAGCTCATTTAACATCCATCTTCTTTCTTCCTTTCATTAATCACTTCTTTCATTTTATTCTGTTTATTGTCAAGTAGCTCTGTTTCCAAGAATTCATATCAGAGTAACAGATTTAATGCCACTGTTGTATTATTGAGTGCTTTCAAAATTCAAAGGACAGTGAATTGAAAGCAGTAGGTTTATATGCAAGAATGAGGAGGTCTTAATGATAAGCACAGTCTCATTGTGTATCCATTTTAAATGTGTTAAAAGTGTTTTACAGATGGAAAAAACTGTTAGCATAGCTTCAAAATCAAAGAATGAAAGAAATGTTGTTTGGAAGGGACCTCCAGAGGTCATACACTCCAGCATCCAGCTCAAGGTAAAACTACTGCCAAAGCAAGGTTGAGTCAGCCATGGCTTCATATAGTTGAGGCCTGAAAATTTCCCAGAGTGAATAGTTCACAATTTCCCTGGTTGTTCCAGTGCTGCCCTACACTTCTAAAGAAGCAGCTTTTCCTAGTGTCTGCTCTGAATTTCAGTGTTAGCAGCAGCGACAGTGAACATCTTTCCAAGTATCACCCATAACTTACTCTCACATTCCTGAGGAATATCTTTTGAAAACACATTATTTTTTTCAATAATGGTCTCTATATCTAAAATTATGTCTGGAAATGGTTTCTTGCCCATTCTCTCAAGGTACCATTCAGGAAAGTACCAAACCAATACCATACCACAGACCAATCTTTTGATTTAACTCAATTCAAGAGAGTTCCAGTGTCTAAAAACATTTCCCAGAATGGTTTTAATTCATTAGCAGAGGCTGTCTCTCCATGCCAATGCTCCTTTCTTTGCTGCCTCCCCTAAAATGCAAACATTTGAATTGCCCTGCATGACTTTGTTGCACCAGCTGATCTAGCTGTTACAGGGGATTTTATCTTTCCTCACCCCAAAAAATTAAAATACACAACTGCTACTTGTTTCTTAAGAGACTCTTTAACCATCACATTCAAGTCCCTTGTCTTCTGAATCCCTGTGTGAGATTGCATGGCAATGTTTCATGTAACCTCCAGCCAAAAATGCGCTGATGACATCTCTCCAAGATAGCTCTTTTCCCACTGACACAACCAAACCTACCTCAAGCATTCCAGCAGGGCCTCTGTATGACTGGCACTAGGTTAAAGAAAAGGTAGCATAAGCTCAATAAGGCGAGACTTAAGTGACAGAGGATTAGAAAGGGAGGCAGACCAGGATTCAGTGCTTCCTGCTTGCTTTGGTCCTGTTTAATGTCACATCAACAGTGCTAAAAATATGCTGCTACTTCAGTCTCCAAGTTTATTCCTTCCTCCTTCATGATCACTTGCCAGAGTAATCCATGTCTTCACACAGCCAGGTAGGAATGCCTCAACTCTAGGTATACAAGAGGAAATACTAATCCTCTAGCTGGGGTGCTGTCTCAGCCACCTCCTTATACCTGCACAGCAAGGCACGATTGCCTCCATGCTAGGATCTTAGCTGTTTCTTGCTGTAACCACTACAAAGCATCAGTCCTGATCTTCAAAGCTCAAGGATATTTGAAAGTGTCTCCCATAACCAACCTTTCTAGCCAAGGCTGCTGTTAATTTGGGGTAAGGTTGCACAAAATGCCTTAAGTGTGACAACTCACCCGACTGAACTCAGCTGCATGAGAGAAGCTCCCAGAGGAGGTCACAAACCTCTAGAGCAAGAAATAAAACTTTCCTCTCAGATAAACAGGAATCATTTAAATGCATACACACATAAATCCTTCTCTGACTCTATAGTAAGTATGTGTGTTTATTTAGTTTCATACACAATGCTTGAGATGAGCATGCTGTTCATACTTCAGTACTGAATTATCAAACAAGTATGGTAGGCAATGTATTAGGTGTGTTCTTACAGAAGTAGAAAATACAAAGTGAAGAGTAAACCAGTTAAGAATTTAAACCAAAGAAATCTTGTTTTACCTCTCATCTTTACCCTCTCATCCGAACCACATAAAACTGGCAGCCTAGCAGCCACCAGCCTGTCCTCTGTTAAGGAAGAGAACAGGCAAAGAGGATGAGGGATTTGAATCTGGCAGTCCTCCATATATATGCCACAGTCTTTCTCACAGAGTGTAACTTGCTGAAGCATCTATACATTCTGTACTCCAGGTTGTATCACTGTATTTCACCTCTTCTGAATCTCTGCCATCCTTACCCACAGTGATTATCACCCCTCTCTCCAAAGAAAAAGATGCCTGGCTGAGCTCAGTGGTGGTGTTCTGTGATCTTACATCACTGTCCTGGCTAGATGCACACAAGCATGTAGACCCTGAGCCGTGCACGGACGTGAGATACCTGATGCACGAGGAACCTATGGATGTTCTCATCTCACAGACTCCAATGCAAGTTGCTTCCCTTGAGCAGCAAGTGTGGCACTCCCATCCCAACTTTTCTAGGCTCACTTCCCCCACCCACTGCAGTGAATCTGGAAGAGTACTTGCTTGTGGACACCAGCAGAGGTTCAAGGACTGGTGTGTCACATTGGCATATGCACGGTTCCTCTCCAATGCCACGGGCAGAGGCAGCTATTCTGTTGTTTCTCAACCACAGATACTTGTGCTGTTGCTAAAGATGATCCTGTTGTCCAGGCGTTGGACTCCCTGTACCTGCACAAAGAAACACTTGCCCTTCCCTCAACTACTCTTAGTTCCCTGCTGCTTTGCACTAAGAGCTTTTGCTGCACCTCTTTGACCGGTACTGCAGGCACCCCTGCTCACTCAGCTGCCCACTCTAAGCACCACAGCCACTATTGGGCAGCCAGCAGTACCTGCTTGGAGAGCCTGGCACATACCCGGAGGTAGCATGACAGAGCACTGGCCATGGGATCCTGCTCCTGGAAAAGAAGGGACAGCCTGAGCCCTGAGGCTGTGCTACTTACTGTCTTTGCTCCTCTGCCGCCAGCCCTCAGCAGCACAAGACTGAAGGTGACCTGGTAGAAGACGTCCCCATGGTGGGAGCATGATAGTACCCACTGCCTCCTGACATGCCCACTCCCACTAGCCTCCACCCAGCTCTCCTCTTTTCTCCTGCTCTTCAAACAACCCTTTCTATACCGTACTCACTTCTCACCTGGTTTACACATAGCTAAATCAACAACTAAATCTGCAAGCAGGGCCAGTCATCACCATGTTAGTCACCATCCTTCATTCTGTTTGGGCTCCCTTAGGTGGCAAAATTCAGGAAATGGGCTGTCTTCTCTTAGGAGACTTTACTTTCCACACTTCCCACAGAGAGGACCAGATCTTGACAGGACTCTGTCTGTTCTTACCAGTGTACAAAGATTAATCCTAATTTTACTTGGGTGGGCTTGATCGAAACTGCCTCCCTCTGTATGAGCTGTATCCACCTATTGTTTGTGAAAAGCAAATGGTAATTCTCTGAATGAAGTCCTGAAGCCCTTTCTTGTAGAGTACATCTTCTCATCCAAAAACTAACCTTAATGCCATTTCAAGCAGAGCATGGCTTTTTTTCTGATCCATATATTCATTTGGTTTAATTTATTTTCTCTATATGAGTGTCCTTTACTGCTACTTAATGTAACAAGAAAGTAAAAAACCCCCTTATAATGCAAACTAAATACGAAGATTAAATGTTCCCTCGTAAACATACCAATGTAACATTATTTTAAATGCCATACTTCATGTGCTGTATTTTCATGGGGAGAGAAGAGATCAAATAGAAAACAGGCAAGTGTGAAATATAATTAAAATAATTTAAAATAACAGAAGCAATATGCATTAACAGAGGAGAACTTCAGAATGTACACAGACTATTTTGAGCTGAGCCATCATTTCAATAGGGAAACTCTAGAATTACTCTGTCCTTCTGAGCTACGCTAAAATCAAACATATTAAAAGGAAAATTGAGTCCATCTGCTTAGTCCAATCTATTTTATAGTGAGTCATTCTATTTTCCCAACACAAAATGGGTCCTCCATTATCTTCCATTTCCACAGCCAGCTGCACACAAAGACTCTCTTCAGGATTCTGGCTGCTGAGGAGCGGGGCTGCCATTCAAAGGGACCATGGCAGCCTGAAGGAATGTGCCGACAGGAGCATTATGGACCTGGAAAGGGAGGGCCCCTGTCAGTGATCCAGGCTGGGGTCTGACTGCCTGGAGAACAGTTCTGCTGAGGAGACCTTGGGGATCCTGATGTGCAGCAAGCTGAGCCTGAGCCAGCAGTGGGCCCTGGCAGTCAGGATGGCCAACAGCATCCTGGGCTGTGCTAACAGGACCAGAACCAGTAGAGTAAGGGAAGATACTCAGCACTCACTAGATTACATCTAGAATAGGACACTCAGTTTGGGGCAGACAGAAAGATAGGAGCAAGTTCAGTGGAGACCACCAAGATGGTCAGGGCTAGAGCACTTGCTCTGTGAGGAGAGGCTGAGGGAGCTGGGCTTGTTCAGCCTGTAGAAGAGATGGCTCCTGGTGTACTTTACAGCAGGCTCAGTCCCTGTGGGAAGTTATTGAGGAGCTGAAGCCAGGGCTTTTTACAGCAATGCATGGCAGGAGGAAAGAGAAACGGACAAAAACTGAAATGAGAGATTCTGACTTGATAAGAAGAGAAACCTTTCTCCCCATGAGGACAGCCCAGCAGTGAAAGAAGTTGCCCAGAGGTTGTACAGTCTCCATCCTTGGAGGTTTTCAAGACCTGATTGGATAAAGCCCTGAGAAGCCTGGTCTGACCCCCTGAGCTCCCTTTGCATCTGAGTTATCCTATGCTCCTGTGAAATACACATTAAAAAAATGAAGTCTCATCCAGTTATATAAAGTATCCATATATAAAGTATCACCCAGTTTATAGGATGTAATATTGAGAATGGATGCCTCATGGCACCTATAATATGAAATAGTTTATGTATTTTCTATAGTGAAGTTAAATATATGAACAGACATCAACAATAACATGTATAAATAGTATTTGTATCAGAGATTGACACTGTTCCCACGCAGTGTTTGCACACTGACCTGACCTGCATGTAATAAAGAGAAAAGGGCAGAATCAATAAAAGCCCAGGAGGTACAAAACCAGGGAAAAAAATGTGGGAGCAAAGTGAAATCCATCTAGCAATCAGAAACAAAGGCATTAAGACTAAATAGGCAAAGAGAGACTGAGGTGGGATGGAGAGGAGGCGAGGGTTTGGCTGTAAGGGTCAGGGAAAGGAGTGGGAGAACTGGCATGGAGCCAGGGCATTCCTCCACTGTCAGCAGAGCGAAGCGAAACCCACTGAACCAGGGCCTCCTCCATCCCCCTCCCTGAGCACCCACAGGGATGTGACCTGACACTGCTAACAGGAATGCTCTCAGTTCGACGTGTTAGGGGGATTCAGTTTTGCAACTACTGAACAGCGGGTGACCTGGCACAGGCGTTAACATGGCTCCCATCAGTGGCGTCCTTGTTTGCTCCAGTTTGCCATTCTTAAAATTAGTAAATGATGCACACAGAGAAAGTCATCAGAGGATCATTAGAGTTCTAAATGAAGCGTTCTGCATTTTGGAAAAGCCTCACTTAAGGTTGCCTGCTCAATTCGTTGTGCATCAGGAAGTAGTCTGCAATTAGATATTCATACTGTCTGATTACATTGCTATATATTTTCTCCACACATGACCTAGAACAAAATTTCAAAGGTGTCTTTTGAAAAGTTTCCTGAAGCTTTGGTGGATTTTACAATTGTTTTTAATTTTGAAGAATTTTCCTTATATTTTATATATCAGCCACAAATTCAGAATGAGGACACTGTCTGAAGTATTAATTCATTAATGAGAACATGAACAAGTAAAACATTAGATAATATTCATATTATAACTTCATGCTGAAGATTTAGCAATGTTCTTTCAGATACTACTCTTTAGATAAATACTTCTTTTAATAAAAAAAAGAAACAGTATTTTAAGTCTAGGTCATTACTTTCAGTTTCAGCACTTCCCCTATTTCCAACCCAATGCACCTTGCCTTGGTGACGTATTTAAAACTATTAACTAACACACAAGCTTGCCAAGTCTCACTTAACTGAGGCTAGTAGTGGCAAATGCTGTGATTACACAAGAGTAAATGCTGGCCCACCATGAAACCAAATCAACACACCACCACCACTATTTAAGATAATTGCTAAAAAATTCAGGGCTAATTCGTTTCTTACGAACAGCGATGGCCACCTTTCTTCACAGCTTTGCAAAGCCAAGAATAAACTGCCCTTTTTGTGATATCAAGAAAATAACCTTGCTAATGCAAGGAAAATTATAAATTGCATTTCAAGCCTACACTAATTATGAATAAGCTGTGTTTTGACTGTTTTCACTTTCTCTTAATAATTTGTTTGATCACACCTCTCTTCAGTGAGCTCCAGGCATCCTCCAGACACAGGCAAACAATTTCTTCTGCCATCTACTGATCTAAAGTTATGAAAAATAATGTACAAAGACATGAAATAGTCCCTCAAGAAAAATCTAAGAAAACCACAGACTATTGGCTATCAGTCTGGGTTACAACAACAAATTGAAGTTGAACTAAATTTCAGGTTTTGCACTTCACATGCACATAAAACGCATTCACAAATTTCTATAATTTCCACATAAATTTACCATCATAATTAATTTAACATACATGAATGAAGTTTTAATCTTCAAGGCCAGTGGTTAAAGGAAGCCGGGAAATACTCTTATAAAGTACAACAGATTGTTCGCCTTTCATTCTTACCATTAAATTAAAACAAAACAAAACAAAATTTCTCAACATCTTACCGTTTGCTTTTCTTCTAAAGCTTCTCTTCCTGAGACTTTTCTTTCATGTTTTCCTAACTCCATTTCCCAGGGGAAAAACAACCCACCCTAATATCCTGAGCAAGTGATTTAACCTGACTACATGTTAGATATCCCTGTACTTTTGGAGTCAGGAGAGAGAAGTATCAGGCTGCACTGTGGTGATTTCTGGTCAGTGTGTGTTTCCATTTATAGCTGTTGAAAATCCACAAATAGAAGCGTGGAGAGAGGGCAGGCAGCTGCCTCTGATAACAATAAACAGTTTGGCATCACAGCAAATTGTTCAGAGGGGATTTTGGTTACCGGCCTCATTCACTCCCCCCTCGCCCACTCTACCCCAAAAGCTCGTACTGAAAAAGTCCATGAAAACAAATAGCTATGTCTCAGTAGCACTAACTTGTGTTACCCAGAGATTATTAAGCAATTAAAATGACAAATGTGATTAGCTGGCACCACATGTTGTTATGTAGAGACAGAAAGCGTACAGAACAATATTTTGAAATGGTGCTTCAGCATGACTATTGACCTTTCCCTGTGGTGTTTGGGACTGAGCTATTCTAATACACACTCATGCAGAGTGTACTCACCTTTTCTAATATCAGAACATGTAATCTTATTGGATTTTTGAAATGCACAAAGAATTGCAAAACTTTCAGCAGGCACTATGAGCACCCCTAAGCAGAAGAAATGACCCATGAGTATCTAAGGTGGAGCTAATACCTATACAGATGTTGACTGTGGAGTCTGTTAGTTGACTATAGAAGAATAACCTGGCTCTGGTTCACAGTGATAAAGTCAGGAGACCAGTATTAGAAACCGCAGCACTGGGGGAACCTCTTGGCAGCTCTGCTGCAGATGCCAAGGTTTATAACACACCCTCCAGTTGCCACATCAACTGGGCTCATGTTGTCTCAGGGGTGATTCACACACAAGTCTGGTTCTGCATGTACCAGCAAGGGAGAGGAAAGCATGGACTACCCAGAATCAGACAGAAAATGTTTGCTACTGTTAACCAAGAATATGGTCTCTGGTCAATCTGTGGTTCATTAAGAAATACATAATCCTTTGTAAAGGTGGGAGTTTAAGCATCTCACTAAATCCCCAGTAAAGAAAACACATATCCTTTCCCTCTTCCTCTCAATACATTGGTAAAAGAAGACTCTTCTAAAATAAATAAATAAATAAATAAATGTATAGATAAATAAATAACTATAAAAACCTTTTTCACCTATCATTTTTCAACTGTCTGTGAAAATTACATCCAAAACTAGGCACACTCATTTTTATTCAGCTTGTTTCTTGATAGATTCTATACTCACATGATCTTTAGAGCCTTGGGCAGGAAGAAAAGGCATTCAAAGTAATCACACAATATACAGTATACATATGAAAAGTTGACAAAAAAATCCCAAACCATAGTGTTCCTGTTCTGAAACATTCTTCCTAAGAAAGAAAAAGTTACTCCAGTGACAGTTATTTTTTAGTCTCTCTTTTACCTTTGTTTTCATAAGCATAAGGGAGCAGCAGAAGAGTAAATGTGGCAAGGCAAACACAAAGAACCAGTCAAATCTACAAGGGCTGCCATAGTAGAGGGAATAAATTTGAGCTTGATGTCATAAGAGTAAAAATACACTCCACTGCATCTCCTGGAAACACTAGGTTAAAAGGAACAAGAGTAAGCAACATAATACCCAGAGGAAAGCTGCAGTTCCCGCTCTTCAGCAGGAAGGCAAACACTGTTAAGAGGTCTGTATCTCCAAAATCTTTTCTGTGAGGCTGAAACTTATCCCTGTGGCGAAAGATTTGCATAATGCCTTTGCACCACTTAATGTCCTCAAAGGAGGTCTTCAGTGGGATGCAAACAGCAGCTTATATCACACTGCTGCTTACATTACCAACCATTCCTGCAGCGCAGGTGAAAGACCTGAAGCACCTGCAGTTCCATTAACCTGTCCATTTGCAATGGCTTTAAATCATAGACAAGAACCAGAGCATCTGGAGTGGGCTTATTCAGCTGCGTGTGCTTGGTGCGCTTCCCAGCCCTTTCCCACCAGTGGCTGGGATACCCTGGTTGTCAGCAGGCTCCCAGACAGCAGCTCCCAGGGGACTCACTTCCTTCTCATGCTGGGGAACAGATACCCATGCCAGTAAAAGAGCAGACTGTCAGTAGTGCCACGAACCAGCAATGTCAGACTCGAGACATATGTATGTCCATACAGACTTACACCAGCAATGGCAGATTTTATCTGGAGTTTATGCTGTGTATAAATTCACTCACACTAACTAACCTATAACTTAATCTTCAATCATGTTTATACTCTCTACATCCAGGATCTTATACTGGTTTTATTTGTCAGCTCACTCACGGGAATGTCAAAGGTGATCACTATAGAAAGATCCAAGGAAGTGACTATGAAGTCACTTTACTCATAGTAATGCCAACATAAAACGCTGATGACAGTATGTAGTTTTACAAGTGGGTTTTCCATTAACATTCTTGTAAAGGTGTCTGATAGCATTCACAAGAAAAAAATTAATTCCTTTACTGTGTGGCTACTACAGCTTGAACAAGAGAATCTATTAAAAAAAAAAAAAAAAAAAAAAACAGGATAAGGAAAGATCTAACTGCTCCATTTCTCGTGAATTCAAATTTGTATTCTGGATGCATCATGCTGCTGACTGTGCAAGTGCTAGGGCGTTTCAGCAGACTGCATTGGAGGTGGTAAAGAAAGCAAAAAGCTAAGAATGCAACAGAACAAACTTCATGCCATCATGTTGAAATCAGGAAGCACAAGAAACACCAGATGCAGGGTTCTTCCATAGACTAAATGCTAATATATAAGGACCCTGGAGATAGTTTAGAAAGGCTGACATCACCTTACTATCCACCACACCCTGCTCAGCAACACTAAACCTGAGGAAAGACCATGATTCTAACCATATGCGAATTTGGTTTTATATAATTATGAGAATACATTTCTTATTTCTACTTAGAAATAATGGCTATTCTATGTCAAGGACTTTCTAAAACAGTAACTGTGTATTTCCTGGTTTACTTTGCAAGGGAAAACATAGTACAGGTGCTAAGCAAAAAGCAAATGTTCTAGACATTGCCTAAACTACTGTGCTATTTTCAATAACTTCTTTGTATTATAGTCTCTTGACACCCATTTTTCTTCTCAAAGCAGGACCTAAAAAGAAGCCAAGAGATGAAGTTGATGGGGAGGGGAGGATTGTGTTTTTTTTGGTAAGAGGCAAGTGCTGAATGTCCAAAATAGTAGTATTGTGTAAATAAAACCATTTAAACAGATGTATTTACTGTGCTCACTTGATCTGCTGTTTTTGGAGAAGGAAGCAAGTGACCATCATGATGTTTGTGTGTTACTCTCAGCTGTATTTTCAATGATGCGGCTACTGTAATTCTTTTACTTTGCACATTTTTACTTTCAGCCTGACTCGGCTGTAGCCTGGGGCTGCCAGCCAGTGACTGTGTCACATGTCACACATCTGCACCACTCCTTTCTTAAGCTGATAGTTTCTATTTGCCCAGCATCAGACACACCATAAGCATTCAACAGCCAGAAGTATTAATTCTGACCCTTGATGTGCTCAATTGCATTATACTTGTTGAAAAACACCTATTTAAGTCGCATATGCCAGTTAAAAAACCCTCAGACTAATACAGAAATCATATCCAGGGTGATTTTTAGAGGTCTGATGTGGAGAGAGTTTGTGTCTCACACCTAAAGTCAGAAAGTTAAAAGAAAAAACAAGCACAAAACTCAGGAGGCTCCCTCACTACTTGTAACCACCAGTCCAGCAGAAGCCACAAGTTAAGCTTTCCAGGTTATTTCTGGTAGCCACCCTCCTCCCAGCGCCAGCACGCCACGCCAGGCAGCACCCCTGCGTTACTCCAGCACACCCACCCGAGGTCACACGCACATGCCTGGGGACGTCAGGACCTTGGCAGCAGTTCTAGCCCGGACTTCATGGCATGTTCCTTGAGAGACGAGGAGCACGACGATCCGCCGGGAGCGTGCAGGGAGCAGGCTTACCTCCAGGCAGCCAGGAGCAGAGGGCGGGAAGCTGACCCTTGGGCGAGGTGGGAGCACGTTCCCGCCGCAGCACCCAGCGGCTGCTGCTGTCGCTCCCAGGCCCCGCCGCCAGCTCTGCCAAGCCTCGCCGGGCGGGAGGCGCCTGGCGCGGACGGAGGGAAACATCGGAGGCACCGCAGGCCTCTGCTTCGCACGCCAGGAAGCTGAGCCCTACATGACAGGTTCAAGGAGCAGGAGGCTGCTTGACAGATTTTCTCCAGAGGGGCAAGTTTGGGTATGTTTGAGGCTGAAACCAAGAAAGATTATTTCAACATTACAATAAATTGATTCTGAGAGCTCTGAGCCTTCTCTGACATGACAGTCCTTGGAAGCTGTAAGCACTTTCTTTTCTTCCTGGGTCTTTTAAGGCAAGTGTGTTAAAGCGATCTATCATTGTGCTGGCAAGGGACGTCCTACATCTGCTGTCTCCCAGTACAAACAGCAGTGCAACAACTGACCTCTTTTCTCTTGGATACCCATTGTTTCAGCTATATACACGATGTTCCTGAATATTACTGCTATATCCCAGCAAACCAAATTATTCCAGGCTGTAAAATGCATTTCTATAGTTGCATCACAATAAAAATCTTCCCTTCCAATATTTAGTGGTACTGTTTGCTTTGCCTTCCTCCACAATGACAGACATGGCAATGATGAGACACAGCTAACAAAATGCATCGGGAAAGCACTAAATACCTTCTTAGCTATCTTTTCACTGATGTGGCAGCTGGGAAGAAGGAGAAGCCAGTTCCCCACGGGAACAAGTGACTGTTCCATAGTCTGGCAGAGGGCTTTTTCAAGGCATCTCCCAGGTCAGCAGGAAGGGAGAGCACAGGATATGAGCTGTCATTAACAGACCCTCCCATCACGCCTTTTCCACCTTCTGACTCTGCCCATTCTTATCAAATACCAAACCTCAAAAGACATTACACAGTGCTGATAAGGACACCAGCAGCTGACCTCCACCTCTGCCCCTTTTGCAGAACAAAAGTGAAACATAATCACCTTCCTCTGCATTGTTTTGCTTAAGTGAAGCCCGAATAAATGTATAGCAGAGGCTTTCATTGGTATTTTCTGGTAGCGTTGCATGCCCATTTACAAAACTATTATTTGTCAACGTGTGTTTAATTTTTGCCATAGAGAGTGCTACCAGCAGAAGTGTATTCCCACAGCAAAACTCTCTACACTGCAATATGAAATTTGCCTTGAAAACAAATTCAGTTGAAAAGGACAGATAAAGATCCAAGTGTTTAACAGTTATCTGAATGCTGACAGCATGTGGTTAAGACCACGTCATTTTGATAGCAAAGATTTTGACTTCCAAGTCCTAAAGAAGAATCCAACACACACCTGTGCACATGGAGAAAAGAAAAAAAAAATGAAAAGGCAGAATTCTCAACAGAACTACTTTATTTCACTAACTCTCAACTACAACTTACTCTGCAGCCCAGGGCTGGTTTGCAACAGAAGAATGAGTTTACTTTTTATGCAGTCTAGTGAGATGCAATAAAGCCATAATAAATCATACATTACTGGCTGGATTGCCAAAGCATTTATGGGCTCTGAGCTTGGTATTTTTGAAATACGCATTGATCAAACATTAAGTCATGGGAGAAGAGCCCTGTTATTTGGAAGGAAGAAAAGGGATGGGAAGCAAATATTGAATATAATTTCTTTTATCGACATCATTTAAGCTCATTCAAATTTGAATGTTTATACACATAACAGTCTTTATTATTAAAGCCATAGCAGATTCAAAAGCAATGTTCACTTTGCAAATGAATGAAAATTATTTCATATTCCTATAGCTAATAAATTATCTTCAATTAAAATGCTGATGTACAAGATAACAAAAAAGTCACAGTGAATGCAGTTGAGAGTCAAGAAATATCTTGATACCACAGTGTTATTGCAAACCTATTTTTTCAAAATAAAATACCCCTTTTATGGGTAGGAGATACTCTTCTAACTCTGCGACAACCATACTCTCCTGGGAACTTTCTAATTCCTGAAAAGTCAACTACCAGCATTCATTCAAGTGAATGATCACCTGAGAAATCTTTCAGAATGTGAATAAAAGATGAGGATTTATCAGGTCACTGAGTTGTGCTAGATTATTTTTACAGGAGAAAAACCTGTATAAACATAATAAAAACCATCATATGCTAAATGTTACACATATGAAAAAAAAAGTCATGACACCCTGCTCTAGCAGGGCCAGACCCCACCTCTGACTTAAGGCAGCACTGTGCAATCCAAAATAAAGATCAATCCCAAAAGGTTATTCTTAAGCACCTGAATAGCAGTGAGGAGGATTAAAGGATTGAACACTGTTGTAGAATAACATTTGGTCTTAAATGCTTACCTCAAATATGTACATATATATATACACACACACACACACACACACACATATATCTCTATACGAAACACTGGCATATCACAGTAAGGCATATTTAAGGTGTTCTGCTTATATGCAAGTCAGGAGAAGAAATAAAAGTGTCTCAGACAGTTCCTCAAGCGTAAGAAATTGCTTCTCAGTTCACTCTCAGGTGGATAGCTGCATAAGATGACTCCTGCATTTAGGTCTAATAAAATGTAACTTACAGGTCCTGTTCAAATCTATGTTTGCATTACTGATAAGCCTGAAGAAACTATTCTTTCTTACGCTAGGATACAGAATTCCAATGGAAATAACATTTCTCTGTGGGGAAAAAAAAACAACACTATTTAAAAGACAGAAAGGATTTTTTATTCTCATAGAAAACAACGTTAAAAGGAACAATTCAAAGGAACCTGGGGGTAGACAAAAGGGTGAGCAATACAGACAAAACATGGACTCAAGATTTTTTAAAAAAACCCTAACTATACAAATGTTTTCAGTGTTTCCAAATGGGTAAAGTACCTTCTGAATAAAAATCAGCTGCTCTTTCCAGCATTGCATTTAGGTGCTGTAGGACACCCTTACAAGTGGCTATTGAAGCACACAGTGACATTCACATAACCTCACCCAGCACATTTTGTTACAAGTGCACAAGTTCTGGCCGAAGGAAAGTTCAAGGCAAAGAAATACAAACAGGTTCTTCTCCCCCAGCTCAAATCCATCCTCCACGTAATGGTTTTTCCTACAAATAAGGCATAGCGGTTCAAGTACTACATTAAAAGTAATTGAACAATGGGAAAGAAAACCACCCATGAACTCTTTCCAGAAAAGTACTTTATTAGGGAGGATAAAAAGCACTGTTCAGACAGTCCGAATAGGAATGGCCTTCTGCGCTGTCAGGCTCCTCGGGCTCAAAGTCATCTGGGTCGGGGGGCAACTGGTCAGTATCTTCATCGGAAGTGGAAGGGCGTGTGAGGATTATCCGAGGTATCTTCAGCAAGATGTGAAAGATTTCAGAGAAAAGAGTCAGATCAAGAGCAGGGAAGTGTTTAAAGGGGCTATTTTATAAGGACAGGGGAAGCAGATGATGAGAAAAACATGCGAGAGATGTAATGCCGTGGGGCTTCCTGACAGGTTCTATGCCAAAGACTGCATTGATACATTGATAAAGCAAAATTGAGATAAATTGTCTTTTCATCTCATTAGCTAATTTGTTAAAAAATACAACATAGAAAAAAAAAAAATCTTCAAAAACTAAAGACAAGTAAATATGAAGAATATACATCTACTTTTATTTAACTCCATTACTCATTAAATTCATGCACCTGAAAGCAATAAAGGATTAAGGACCATAAAGCATATAAATTACTGATCTTGAAAATGTGCATATTTTGGCTTTTTTTCTGTCAAAATATATTTAAGGGAAAAATTAAGACAAAATATCACTGTGTAACTTTGTTAGTTAATAAATATGCATACATGGATTTGATTCGTACAAATTTTTTGGCCAAGAATTTTGTGTTCTTTGAGAACTATATTGTAACATTTAAAAATTAATTTAAAGGCTGTAACTGAGAAAAGAGAAGGATGTCAGATTTTTAATGTATAGCCAAATAATGTATCAGTAATGGTTGTATCAATGAATGCATTATTACAAGTTTAACTCTGATGCACAAAGTCATCCTACTTTTTACTAATTTTCAAAAAAAGTTTAACATGTAATGAAAACAGATATAACAGTAAGTCAATATATCTAATGAGCAGGTAATATAATAATGTGTAATAAATATAATGTCCATCTTACCAGTAGTCTGAATATTTTCAAAAAAGGTAGTATGTATTATTTATCAGCTACTTTGTTGCATTTCTTCACACTTTATAAGAATGTTTAATGTTGACACAATTCAATTGTTTAGATATTATTTCCTTGCTGTACATTATTAAGAAATGACACAAGCACACAGGTGCTTCGTGGCTGTTCAGCTGGCCAGCCAGTAGGTTTCTTCATTTAAGTAAAATGATTTATTCCCCAGGCTCCATCGACTGCATTAGCTCTGACTCCACTGACTCTCGGGGGGGCCTGGCACCCACCTAGCTTGCACATGCAAGTAAACGCACATCCTATATGTAGAGGTGGTATACTGGGTCATACATTGAAATCCTGCCACCTCAAAAACTAGCACAGAGGTCTATGCCCCTGCAGAAATCTCCAGGAAGAGGCTTTGCATTTCACTGAGCTGTCTGTTCAAAGCCCAGGGAAGACCCTTCTTTGCATATGGTGCCACTCAAAAAAGACACACACATTTCTCCAAGACCAGTCCTTCATTTTAAAATTTTTAAATTAATTATCTATATCTGAAAGAACCACAAATCTGAGATTGTAACAATATTGCTAGAGGAACAAATCCCATAGGATGCTTGGTTCTGACACAAATAGTCTCACATTTCTCCTAATGGTCAATACATTGCAAGCTGTAGTTAGGCTCTCACAACTTTCTGAAAAACTCATCTCATCTCATTTTCTTGATGACACTCACTCTCCTATGCCCATGGTCTGAAAGCCTGCACACCTATAGCACCTGAGCTGCAGCGGAGCCTCTGGAGGACATCCCCTCCCTGCCAGCAGAACGACCCTCCTACCAATGCCCCTGGTTAAATTCCCCATTAGATGACCACCTGCCCACCAGTTCATGCTTCTCCAACATTTTTATGGTAACCGTATCAACCGCTTCTGGGAAATAAATGTTGTTGAGGGAAGTCTTTCATCCAGTCTTTCATGCTGCTGCAGATAAAGAGGAACTGGCACCAAATGACCGACCAGCTTCCTACAGTGGAGGACGAACAACATCTCATCCCAGAAGTGCTGCAAAGGCTCCAAGAGGAGAGCAGGCTCAGCTCTGATCTACAGCAGTCCCTCTGTATCCTCTCCAGGCAGATAGAAGCTCGCATGTACACCCACTCATGCTGCTTCAGAGACATACTGCTGAGTTTCTCTAACAAACCAAGTATTCTGGTCCAACTGCAGCCGCGTCCTGTCCCCCTGCTTTCTGCACACGTCCTTGACCACTCTCCCTCTCAAGCCCCATGCAAACCCATACCACTGCTGTCCCCAAACCCACTACTGTGGCCAGTTGTCCTGCTCTGCTCCCACCTCCCCAGTGGGATGTGGAGGACCCCAATTTCCTCACAGCTGAATCACAGGTATCAATCGCAAAATAACTCTTGGTTGTGGATTCTGTCACCTACACAACTGCAAACTGAGAGCAAATCTAATTAAGTAACAGAATATGTATTTGTACAAGATCTAATTCAGTGAAAAGAGACTCAGGCCTCTGGTTTCTCTCTCCTATCATTAAAAGTTACAAGTTAATCTCCTGTTAAAAAAAAAAACAAACAAAACAAAAAAAAAACACCAAAACAAACAAAAAAAAGCACAAAATGGATGTCAGAAACACACATCATAGCTCTAACCACAGTGGCATTTCCATCTTCACTGAACTGTCCCCTAGGAACCCAGCAGGCTTTCTGTCACTGCTTTCACATTCACCCTGCCTCCAGGAAAATCACAATCTAAGCTTTATCAGCTTCCTTTCCTCTTCCAGTTTTGATTTTTAAAAAGTATCACAACTCAATAACTCTAAACTTGCATTATCTTGTGTTCAATCCTTTTCTTAAGCCCGGTGCTTCTCTTCCCAGAATCCCAGGGGGATTTTACCCTTGCTTTCAGATTTTCATGCTTATCTTCATTGACTGCAGCTTCACACTACTAAATAGGCAAGCTTTGCTCTTGGAGCTTTTCTTTAACATTCATATTTGGACATACATTTCCTGGTGCATCATGACTGAGGGAAGATAGAACGTGCAAAAAAAATGTCACAGCAAAGCGAAACAAACTATTTCCACTGCCCATGACAGACAGGGAAAGACAGAGATATTTAGGATGGAAACAAGGAAAATCCTTCCAGCACAGGCAGCTGAGGCTTAAAAGAGTCGCTTGCCTAAGGCATGTAGCAAGGTGTAGAATTTCATCTTCTACTAGTAACTCTTCAGAATAAATTGATCCTGGTGTAGGAGGACAGATTATCCAGGATCCTGTGTTGTTCCATTGTTTTACTCCACTAGTTTTTACTGAATGGTGTCTGAACTTGTTTAAAAGATTTCTCTTGAAATTGCAAAGTCCTCCTACTCACTTTGTATCATCATGCACTCATTATTAAAATAATACCTGAAGTACCAGTCAATCTCAAACCATCAAAATATGTAGAATGCCTTTTCAGAAAAATGTATTATTAATCATTTGAAACAAGTTATTATTTTCATTTATTCCCCTGAAATTATATTTTCAGTGCACAGAAAGTAAAATTCACAAAGGACATGTCCTGTACCAAAACCAATGTGTTCACATAGTGAATTTCTTTCACTACCTTGTTCGTGTCTTTCCTACACTTTTTCAGCATAAACACTACGACTTTGGACACTATAAAGATTCACTAAAAATTTTCATTTTGTTTAAATCAGGCATAGCTAGAAATCAAATTATTTCAGACACTCTTATTTAATTGAATTAACACCCTCCATTGAAAGTTGGAGTCCTTCAACTACTGTCCACCGCAAGAAACAGTAAAACAAATCCATCTAAATAACCTGGGGCAATTCAGCTGTGGTCTTTGCTGCAAAAGTTCTGTCATATCGAAACAGGATAGGAATAAACCCACAACTAGGTATGATGCTTCAGCTGAAAGTATCTTCTTAAAGCATGATAAATGTCTTGCCAACCAGTTAACATCCAATAATTTTTAACTTCCTGTTGTGCACATATGCTTTCCTTTTCCACTTCTAATAAAAATGTTTGTCCAAAAGGTTGCAGAACAGTCCATAAAGGACAGTTCATTATGTCTTTTTATAACCTTTTCAAAACCAAGAACAAACCCCATCACCTTTTTTCTCTTTTAAAAGCCTTCCCTTTCCCCTGATTCCTCCCCTTCCCCGTCCGTCCCCCCCCCCATACTCATATCTTAGTGGAAGAAGAAGAAGAAGAAGAAAGCTCTCAAGGCAATAGTCACAGCTAAAGCCCAAGCTTCACATGAAAGGCATAACCATCAGCAGCAGGGCAAAGCATGGCTGAGAGCAAGGCTAGCCATTGGGGACAGGCTACAAATCAGGAAGTGATATGACACATGAAAAGCCCTATTTTGAAAGAACAGAGTTAAGGAAAAAGGATTTTGATTGGCTTTTTGAAAGAAAACCAGTCATATCTTTAACCCTAATGCAAACAGAACACTTTCTAAAGAAAATACTCCCCAGCTAGAAAATACCTCTAATAGGAAAGCCTGCCTAGTTCAACTCCATATACCTAAATAGTACATATTTTTGAAATTTGACTTAACAGCTGATCTTCACTGACACCAGTGCTAAGGCTGGTGCCCTTCAGCTGGTGGAAATCTGGGAAAATAAAATAATCTACCCAGCTGAGAGCATTTACAAGGGTTTGTGTAAACCTCATGAATGTTATGATTTCATACTTAATTTTACCTTTTTTGTCATCACTGGTGATGGCAGTAGAATTTTAGACTTGAACAACAGGAAATTCAGACTTCTCTCTCAGCAATGAAAACATGCTAGATGCAAAAGGTTGCATTTGATCATGACTGTACTCATAGAAGAAACTCTCCAAATCAAATTCAAAGTGAAGGAAGGCATTTAGTCATGCCTAAAAAATGTTACACAGATGGATTTTTAAGTAATAGCTTTAAAAAGAAGATGCCAAAATGGATCCAACAAGAACAGCAGAGCATGGGCTGATCAACTGCTGTACGGTTCAGACCAAACTGGCATCTGGTGGCTTTTTAAATGGAAGATATGTGACGTTTCACTCCAAAAGACAGAGACAGATAAAAGAAACGTTCTTCCCAAGAGAAAACATACAGGAAATAGAAGGTAAAGAAGGGGAAGAGATTTAATTAATTCCTTGTGAATTTATTACCCACAAGCAATCTCTCTGCCAGGCAGAAGGGGGCAGAGCAGCCAGCATGCAGCAGGGAAGGCAAATGGGGCAGGAGGCAAGGGAGGCACCACAAAAACACCTAATGCACAGCCACATGTATGAAACCGTATGAATTTGCAAACCCCATCTAGGCATTCAACACAGCTTCTCTTTTATAGCATGTTATTAGGAACATTTTAAACAGCGTGTGTTTTATGGTCCGCCATCAACACTCCTTGTCAGAAATCCCTGGCTGCATCCCATTCCCCAGCACATTACAGTGCTATTTCACTGCTTTTGAGGCCTATGGCCAAGCTGCAGACATTGTGAAGTCAGGTGGAGAGAGAGGTATAAACCTCTCCCACACACTGAGGAAGATAAACGTATGGTCAGACACCAGACCTCTGCCAAAGGAAAGCGGGATGGCCCATGCTGCTGTGCACAGGGAGTGGCTGGCTCATGACAGCACCAATTGCTGCTCAGTTTTGGGAGAGGGCAGCACGTAATTCAGTCTACCCTTACACTTAGAGCAGCCACATGGCTCTCGAGCACTGCCAAAGACTTGCACCTGAGCTTTGCCACTGTGTTTTTGAATGTGCTGCCTTGATTTTGCATGCAGCAGCCCAGGGAGGGCCCTGAGCAGGGGCTACCCCATCAGCCCATCCCTATTCCCTGAGCTCGTAGCTCTTCCCACACTGTGACTGGTGATGTGCTCCAAAATCTAATTCAGTTCATCACGACTTCCTGGAGGTTTGATGCACCAGACAAGTGCCGCTGCAGGTGTTTCTCCCTAAAATTTCCTCAGTGGGAATTTTCTAGAAATTGATATATTTTAGAGGCCAGGTTTAAAACTGGTTATTTTCTCCAGTTCTTGTTGGAATAGCAAGAGAATACCTTGAATGGTTTATCTGTTTCCCAGTGTGTAGTAGATACAACATTTTGACATGACATATTTAGAGTGAAGCTCCTTTCTGTTCTTCCTGTCCAGCAGTTCAATGCCTCCCACGGGCAATGCACAAGGCAAGGAAGGAGAAGTTCAGTCAAACTCACCATCACATTTTGTAGCAGACAAAAATGAAAGATCAATGTCTATTCTGTCAAATCTGCAATGCCATCAGACACAAAGGGCTTTTATATGAGTCAAACTGCTTATGAAAATTGTCCTTACTCCATTTCTTTAATCTTCGAATGCACCACTGGGTAGTGACTTCCCTGACAGTGGAACGTGATACACAGATTTTCATTTAAGTGCTTTCTGTGTCATCATTTATGGCCTCATGCTATAAAACACTGAAGAAAATGCATCGCTTTGATCGCATTTGGAGACTTAAAAAGTATGGCCCGCATAAGCTGTGCTTCCCACAGCCCAAGTTACCAACCCTTTGATTCTGAAGAAAGCTCATCAGTCCCATGAAAGCCAATGGTCATACCTGAATGCCTGCAGGAATTCAGTAGAGCCTCCTTCCCTGCTGAATTCTCAGAGTCCATGAGGACACCTTTTACAAGGGAAGACATTGCTGATCATTTGTGTGGTTGTTCAAACATTTATCCTCTTTTATTCTCAAATATGTCCTGCAGCATGGTTCCAGGTGCCTTGCTTGAGTCTCCTTGTGTCTTGGATGTATTTTTGCGTATATCGACTGCAGTGCTTATACTGTCTACCATATGATGAGTCTACTTTTTAGATTTTTCTTCTTTAACTTTGAGGTATTTGAATAGGTTATCTTGAAAAAAATCAGTTAATGACTTTTTTTTTAAAGGTTTTTCCTATCTGGCATTTTTAATTACAAGCTCTGCAAAATCCAAGAGTTTAAAGTTTTAAGTGAGTCAATTCTGAACAAGTCCTGTGAGGAAACTACTTAAAAGAAAAAGAGAGAAAAAGATACACTGTGCAAGCAGAAGCATTTCTTTGAGCAGGAATTTAATCCCAAACTCACAAATAAATTTCCTAACCACTACACTATGGAGGTAAACATAGTGCCTGTACCAGACACCTTTCATCTTTTATCCTGACTCAGAAATACTGAGTTACTTAGATAAAAGCGGCATCAAACTAGCAGATGAAATGGAGAAGATCACATGGCAGATGGGTGCTTACACTCTGCTGAAGCTCACATGATCAGTACAGGGTTAGTTAAGCCACCAAGGTTGTGCATGAGCTTCTTCACAAGTGTGTATAAACCTACACAAGATGCAAGGCAGTGAGAAGTCAGACTCCTGACATCTAAAAACTAACATACCTTGTCAAAATAAAAAAAATAATAATACAAAAATACCAACACCCTTACCTGACAAGATTAAGAGTCATGAAAATGTTTTAGAGAAGACAAAGCAGTTCTTCATTAAAAAAAACTTGGAAGACTGAAATATTAGGTCATATGGAGTTATGGGAACAGGTCAAGCAAACACTGTCTGTGAGCAAGGTCGTTACTGTTTGAAACGAGTTTCAGAAGAAATCTGTCTTTGATGATGACAGTGACATTCTGAATCCCACTTTAGTTATCTTCTTTTATAGTGCTTCTCTGACCTGAGTGTTCTACTGGTTTTGCTTTTAAAATTGGAAGAAGTAAGACCATGACTAAAGAAACAAGAAAAAAGTTTTACTATGTTTAAGTTGTGTGATTACAATTTTCTAACATGGCTAGAACTAACCTGCTCAGATGAATAAAGGGTTTGATAAGATTTTTAACTGGTATAAAGTGCATCAAGAGTTTTTCCTGAAAAATCTGTATCAGCTGGAAATTAAGACAGATCTGCTGTGACTCTCGTCCATGTAAGGTTTCTCATGACTTGCATCTAAACATGGAGGGAGAAAGGCAGAAAACCAGCAACCTATGTATTGTGGGAGCACAGTATATATGTTTATTCACTTTCTACAGGCACAGGAGCATTTCACTTTCATCTGCATCACAAGTTCTAGTACACTGAAGCTGTCTGCTTTCTCACCATATTTAGGAACATTCTATATCTTTGCATTTTTAACAGAGCAACCAAAACATTTGGTTTTATCAGCTTGGAGAAGTTATTCAGATTTTTCCAATATTGTAAGTTTCTTTTACACAATCACTTTTAATTGTTAACTCTTACTTTAAACTTACTTGAAAATTTTCATTATAAGTACACTTGTACACTTGGTGAAAAAAATTAATTGAGGAAATTCCCAGGGCAAAGGCATACAATTAAAGAAAATAAAATGGTAAGAATTAAAGTGAAGTACTAGACTAAAATTTTTAAGAGATTAAAAATATTTTAATTACAAAGTATTTAATATCCTCATGATATTGATAGCCCCAAAAATGGATCAAAGAAGATGATGTGGTGATGCACATAATGAGGTGATAGAAGATGCTGAAACCTGTCAACACTTTCCATTCAGTCAGACAAAATCCACTGGGAGTTTCAGTCTGAGCTGGAATGAAAATATTTTTAATGGAGAAAGATTGTGCAGAGTTGGTTCTATGTCAGAGAGGATGAGTAGAAAATAAGGAGCACAGGGCAGAAGACAGAAATATAGAGAAGTGGAAATAAAGACTCCAGATTCTAAATTAAAGTTTCTTCAGTTAAAGTCAGCATGGGGCACTATTGGAAATGTTTGTTCCCTGATTATTTTTTTTTTCTCCCTGTAGTTAGACATTCAATATTTTACACACAATCTACATGTAGATAGCCATACCAGTTGTGGTTCTAATCTGTTATATTAAGATGCACAACTTTACATAGATTTCTTTATTTTAAGATTACCATTTTAAAATCCAAAGACTTGGTTTCAGTTCAATTAAAGTATTTTTATTTTGATATATACATATTAATCAAAGTCAAATAAACAGATTCCATATTTTTGAGGTGTGACTAACATAGCTAAGACAAGTCTAAAATATAGTATGTAAAAAAGTATCTCATTGTAATTAAAGTTCTGGGACCTCTACACTTCAATAAAATACTCAACCATAATCAAAACCACAGGCAATTCTCATTTCTCCTTTGCAAAACATTGACTCAGAGTGAAAGAACTTCTCATCGTTTGTCCAATTAATTACTGGTCATTCACACTGTCATCTTAAAGCTGGCACAAAGGACTTGAAATTGAGTTTGGCTAGATGAGTTAACAATTCAAATGAGCCTTTTAGAATAAGTTAGAGCAATCGGGCCCATGAAGAACAGAGAGCAAACCTGAATCTGGCAGCAGCATCACCCTTTGTAATGTCAGAGCACCAGGCTCAGAGACAGGATGGGTGATGGCAAGAGATGGCTAGAGGGCTATGGTTAGCAAGTAAGAGAAATATTATCACTAATAGCATATATGAAGAGTAAGTTTATTAAAATTCAGTAAAAATAAATAAAAATGAAAAGAGAGTCTCTTCTGGAGGGCAGGAAGCAGTGATGACATGGAAGAGAAGCAGAAGGAAGATGGTCATCATCTAGCCTATAATTCAGCTTTGCAGGAAGAATAATAGGAGTCTTTACATTTTTTGCCACCTTGCTTCTCTCCTTCCCTCCCTTGATACAGAAGCACACATCTTCTCTTGAAATCTAGTCAGAAATATGAAGGAAACAAACCTTCCTAGATTCCTAGCAAAGAAGAAGATTCTACTTTAAGGTCCTACTGCCATCTGCTTATCTGAACATGCAAAGCATGTCCTCCATAAGAAGCCAGGCTGTAAATATTTTTCAGGTAAGACAGTTACTGAGAAGTAAGAGGAACTTCACCAGAGTAAACCCAGAGCAAGAGCAGATAAGATACTAACTGGTTGCTGAATCAGCAGGATACTCCTCAAAAGCCCATAAACCCTAAGATTGACGAATGCTGCTCTAAGTTAAAGGCAGTAACATACACAGTTTGCTACAGCACAAAGATTTTGATTTTCCAAAGAAACAAAACCAGAAATACAAATGTTCCTCCATGACAGAACTTGCACACTGACTACTTTTGACACTTGGAACATATTCAGCCAGTTGACTCCCTCTGTACACCATGCTCTAAGGTAAGTAGCTTGGTCTAATGTGCCTCCTCCTCCCCTTGCAGCTTAAGAACTTTAAAGGGGGGCATTATTTTCCAAGAGGCATATAATATAAAAAATGGTCATTTCTTCTTTTTGACTGAAAACACTAGAAGTCAGATACTACTGCAACAGATGCAGGCCACTAGCAATGTGTGAATCAACCCTTTCAACAGTGGTTCCACTAACAGGAAGCCTCGTGCTTCCTGCAATGTGGGTTAAGACTGTAAGAAACACCTACCAAGTAGAGCTGGAAAAAAAAAATTGTGGAAGTGTTTTCAACTGGAAAATAAAACTGGTCTAAATGTTTCACAAGATGGTGTTGGAGACGGGAGTCCTCAAAATAAATTTATTTAAGCAACTGAATATACAACAAAACCTTTGTTAGTCTGTCTCATAGACAAAAGCTGAAGCTCAGCCCTTCATAAATAGTAATCCACATAGGAAACCACATTTGCATGGTCCATTTGCTTATTTTTCAGCCAACTAACTGTACTGGGTCTGGCTGAACTGGAATTGTTTTTCCCCTACAGCAGCCCTCACGGTGCTGTGTTTTATGCTGGGAGCTGGCAGGGTGTTGATAGCACCCTGGTGTTGTGGCTACTGCTGAGCAGTGCTTACACAGCACCAAGGCTTTTTCTGATATTTCCCCCAGTGGGACGGGGTGGGCAAGATCTTGGGAGGGGACACAGCCAGGACAGCTGACCCAAACCGACCAAAGGGATATTCCAGACCATATGACGTTTGCTCAGTATAAAGCTGGGAGAAAGGAGGAAGGGGGTGGGGGTCATCCTTGGTCCTCTGAAGCAACCACTACGTGTATTGGAGCCCCCTGCTTCCTGAGAAGGCCTGACATCGCCTGTCCATGGGAAGTAGAGACTAAATCTGTTTGCTTTTGCTTCCGCGCGCGGACTTTTGCTTTGCCTTGCTTATATTAAAACTGCTTTTGTTTCACCCACAAGGGTTAGTTTATCTTCTTTCCCCTCTTTACCCTATTGAGAAAACAAGGGGAAAAGGGGGGGGGGGAAGTGATAGAGCGACTTGGTGGATACCTGGCATTTAGCCAGTCAAACCATCACACTAACAAATCATATTATTTTAAAAAATGTGAGTGGTTAATAAAAACTGAATGTGGTCTTTGATGACAGTCTTTTATATAATAGATGAACTTTCAATTTTTGCCATTAGCTGGGTTGTGAATGGTATTTCTGAAAGAAGATAGGCTGGAAAGCTGGAAAAGGCTGGAGGAAGAGGAATCAAATAAAGCATTCCTTTGGCATTTGCTGTAGGAGAAACAGTTGTTGTTTCCTGGTATTTCAGGTTTAATATGAGTAGGATGCTTTTTGACCTTAACCATTCAGATACCTCGATCTTATTGTATCTTCCTAGTAAAGTCATAACCTCAAGTGTGCAGGCAGATGGCCATGATTGAGGTAGGTCTTCAGAGGGTTGAATTTTTCAGAAAAATTCACAAAAGTGGGTCAGATTTCTAAAAGCCACCCTGCAGGCTTGGCCATTTCCTTTTGTGATGCGTGTCATCTGACATCAGCCACCTAAAATATGGGCGTGCAGTCTTAGCCTGTCACTCAAGTTCCCCTTTGAATCAAAAGACAAAAAATGGTCACTTCTAGGTAGCAGCTCAACCTCTTCCTCCTAAAAGAGGCACCCTGGAGATGCTGCTCCTTCCATTAGCTTGGGAAAGAGTCCAGACAACAGAATAAACACTTAAGCTGTGGGGAATGGACACCACTCTTACAGCCCCCAAACCACAGTGCTTCAAAAGCTGTGGTCTGCTGCACTGATGCTTATCCAGGAGCCACGTCCCAGCTGCAGCAATAGTCAAGTAAACGCATGGTGGGGTCACTGATCTTTGGTACATGTTCTCCTCTTGTGCAGCCACTCACAAATTTTGTGCCAGTCTTCACCATCTTTACTATCATTAATGACAGACAACACAAAGTACTTTGCTAAGAATGATTTGTTACTCACTGGGGACATCTTACTTACTTTTATGACGTGGTTTACTGTTGGGAAGGGGCTGCCCTTGGATGAAACTTCTGCAGGACCAGCATCAAGGGCATTGGGTTCTGAAACGAGGGATACCTTTAAAAACAAAGCAGCAGAAACATTTATTTTTATTCTGAATGCTGCTTAAGAAGATCAGTTCTCTCCCTCTCAAGTAAGTATACAAATGCTTGGCCCTATCGTTATATATGGTTGCAACAACAAAAGCAAATAAAATTGCAGTTCTTGCTGTTCCCCATTTTTGATGAACATACTATATATTTGAACTGCTGAACAGTCAGTTCAAGAATAAGAAGTTATAATACACAGTATTAAGAGAAAAATGCTGGTTATTTGTACATATATTAGTCTTGAGGTCAAAACATTAGGACTCCTATAGCACAGATGAATGCATTAATTCCTTCTCATCTCCCACACATACAAAAAGCAAGAGATTTTTTTTTCTATGTTCTTTAAACAGATGAATGATTCTGCCATCTTGTGGGAGACAGAGAAATCATAACTATTTGTGGGATAACGCCACCAGGACAGAACACTATGGAACACAGATTTCTTCTCTTTCTTACTGGTTTCACTATTCATTAAATGAACAGACATTAGTAGCTAATATATTTCAAATAGCCCCAAAAATAAGAATAAATTATAGGCTCACGGAGGAAACTGAGCAGAGTAGTTGATTTTTAAGATAATGACTTTATCAGAAACTCTGCTCAAAAGTTAAAGGTACAGCAACTAAAAATCCTGGTTTCTTTTCCCTAATGATCTAATAATGTGAAATATATAAAGAATTATTTAAAATTCTCTCACACATGTTAAAATACAAAAATTAGATAAGGATAATCCTTTCATAAAATAAAAAAGGTAAAATGATACAGAATTTTATCCATAATTAACCTTTTAAAAAATGTTAAACTAACACTCATACATGTCTTGTGGAACACAATCCTCTATTAACAATTCTATAGCATAGTTTTGCAAAATCAGTAGATTAATTTATCATTAATTTGTCTTTGGCTGATACAGGTTGTATCCTTATTCCTAGCAATTTAATAGACATACAGTATTGCTTGCTCTATCCTACCTTAATTCAACAGGGAGTATGCTAGATGAAGAACTATTAATTCAGGCAAGTATAAATGACAGTTTAAAAAACCAAGAGTTGAAAAAAAAACTATGGACCAGTTTCATCTCAAAATAGTTTTGTAGAGGCTCTCCTCCCACTCTACCTTTTTCAGCAGCTGGAAATTAAACAGTAGGTCAAAAATATCACAAAACTGTACATGATCACCACTGCTCTTGGGAACGTCTTGAAGATCAAGAGAGTGGCTTCTGCTAGGAAAATGAGGATTCAGGTGGAGCAGCCCTAGACACACATTTAATCCTTGGCACTGTAAGCCTCCATCAGGGGAGTTACTTTGAGCTGTTCTCTCTCAACTAAAAATTACCTTGGAGAAATAAGCTCCTCTAGTTTATATTTATTTGTAACAACTGCAATGAACTCATATAGTAAATCTAATACAATGTCATAGGAAAGCTTCTTGAACCAAGTACAACTGCAGCTGTGCTATCATAACTACTTGCCAAGACCATTATTTTCCTTGACGAATCAACCACTTAAGTAAGTAATATTTTGTTAAGCACCTTGAACAGAAAGATCTGAAAACCTGAATATAATAGAAGGAATGCTACAATTTAATGTCATTATAATTTTTTTATAATGTAGTTTGGGAAATATCTAAAAAGCTAAGGCAAGCTTAGGTCATGATCTCAAATTCCCTAACTCTTGAGTGATTAGATTTAAAGATAACAACAAAAGAACACAACCCATCTACCTCTGCCACTCTGTCTCCTGCTTGTATCCCAGCCAAGTCTGCTGGACCATCTTTAGGCAGCTGTGCGGTCATGATCCCCTGGTAACACAAAAGACAGGTTTCAGACCTAACAAGGTTTCTTTCATTGTTCTTAGATAAAAAAGGCAAATAGGAAGTAATTAATTTTCAAGACTTGTTCTGTTGCCTCTATTAAAATAAAAACTAAATGTCTTAGCACATTAGCAAGAAATAAAAAAAAAAAAAGCCTCCATGGCTGACACACACAATGAACAGAAGTCATTAATTGTTAAACTGTGCCATGGGGGACGACAGACTGGGAAACAAAGATTTATTTAAATGATAATTAAGTGAGAAGATGTGAGAAATACTTCTCAAATCAAGTTGGCTCCTGGGAATGAGCAAATGGGATGGGAGAGGCATGTGGATTGCCAAGGGAGTGACCCCAAAATAAGGTAGAACTTGGAAACTAGTCAAAGGTTTTTCAGCCATCAGGTTGTCTTTGGAAAAATCACTGGTTTACATCAGGTTTTATCTCCAAAATCTTCCCTCCAGGAGCTTCCCCATCTACTGCCAGCTTCTACTTTGGGAAATAAGTACCATGTGTATCCTTGTTAGCTTTATTATGAAGACAGTGATGTTAAATTGAGAACAACCTCAGAAAGAAAACAACAAAACACAACAGCTTCAAAGAACTGCTCATCAGTTTCTTTCTAATGATTACTAGATAAATTTTGAGTAATGAAATGCACCTCATCATTGTCTTTACATGGAGATGAGCCCTTTCCACCAGCAATGCTAATACCAAGACTCCCCATTTGACTGCACACAGTAATGGTTATCTGGAAAAGAATTATAATGGGTAAGTGGCCTGATTAATCAAAAACATTGCCTATTAATTACATGACCAATGAAAACCTACCTCCCACTCTGAACACCAGCAGATTTGCCCCTCTAAGAGCTCAGCTCAGAGAAAAATAGTGCTATGCACTGGCACATGCAAGACCAGTCTCTACTCTTCAATAACACCAAGAACACATTACTTCTCCAGGTTTTAGAGTCATGCCAAAACCCTATAAGGCTGTTTATAAGGCTGCTGACCAAATCAGTTGTTTCATAAAACCCACCAATTTACTGAGCATTCACAATGGCAACAATGCCAGTACACAGGAGGAGTGTAAAAGTAAATATTTCTGGTAAGTTCATTAAAAACCTTTACTTTGGAACCTCATCTACAGTCTGATTTGCTTACTCTCAACTCTTTTGAGAACAGATAACTGAATTTGAGCACTATTACAGTAATTTTCTTTAAACAGGCTTTCTGTATGTATGTGTTAACTCCATCAAAAGATTTAACACTACTCTAAGCATTGACTTAAAAGTAAAAATATCAGGAAGCTTTTAAAAAAGCAGCATGAATTGTCATCTATCTAGTTTATTCTCCTCCTGCTGGTATCAGTAAAAACTCTGTACAAAATCTTAGATAACATTTTGAATTTACAGAATTCACAACAAAGGGCAAATAAAATTAGCTTCAAGTTCCAAAGACAGCTTACATTTAAGAACTATTCCCCCCTGTTGTTGGTTTTTGTGTTTGGGGTTTTTTTTTAGTATATAATATGCTTGGTAGTAAGTAAAAATTTGCTAATTACTAAAAAAACAATCACATTGAATTTACAGAACACCTTGCTATACTGTAGTGGAATCTGAATGCAAACTGCAATTTACCTTATCACATTAGCAAAATGCTCTTATTTTCACTGATTTGCTTCATATCACTAAGACAATTCAGAATTGAGTAACCCATTATATTTTATAATTAAGAATATTTCAACACAGCTGCATTTCAGAATTTAACATATGTATGCAGCTACTCTTGCACATATAACATGTTCATCTCAAATTCCTAAAAAGGTATGAAAATACCCTATCTGTCTGATGAAAACCACCCTGCTAAATGTTGCATTAGCCACATGCTCAAGACTTCACAAGCCCATCATCACCAGCAATGCTTTGGTGACCGGTCCCAGCATGGTGTCACACCAGGTGAGCTGCCCTTCCTGGCACTGCACCCCACGACCCTGGGGATGCAGCACAATTCTGCATTTCCCACCCCATGGGTGGTCAGCAGAGGTGTGATCCGTACTGGCCCACCCTGGGAGCCAACCCATAAAGCATGTTTCCTCCACATGTGCTCCAAAGCATGCCAAGACCGGATATATCCACTGAGTTCAGAGCAGAGCTTTCTCCATAAACTTCAGCCCAAATCTTGCAGTCCTTGCTGATAAGTTTTCATTTTTCAAGGGACGGAGGCTTTCTCATGCCCTGAGGGTAAGGCCATGCCACTGCTCCTAAACCATGGATTAGGTGAAGACTCAGCTGAGTGCCCACCTGCACACACCCTTGGCTTGCCCTTACAATGCCAAAGCTGGATATATAAAATGAGACAGTATTGAATGGCTACAAAGAAAGTTTTGGGTTTTTTTTATAAACTGCCTTTCACAAGAAGCAGACTTCCCCACGGACACACAGACATCCTCATGGACAAGCGAAGGCCACCCATCGGCAAGCCCAGCCCATGCAGCAGTCCAATACCTTCAGCGGGGGCTGCGGCACATCCATCATCCTCGATTCCTCCAGGATCCGGCTGCTCTCGCCAGGGAAGCTGCCCACCGCCAAGACAGGTGGCTGCACCTTAGTGTTAGTCCCTGGAAGCGTCTTCCCCTTCATTGCTGACTTGTGCTTTTCTTGAAGAGCTGTTCTGGTGTTTCTTTGATCTCTCATACTATCATCGGTATCAAAAAGGCTGCCGGAAAACTTGGAAATAGGCTCCTGGGGGTTAAAGATAAAAAAGGTAAACATAATGACAGCAAGGAGAATACCTATCTGATATCCAGACCCTACCTGTGGTAAAGTGGATTTGTTCCTCTCTATCACATTGTTGTACATTAGGATTTGTTTCAATGAAGACAAAACTGCAACTTTAAAGCTAATGTCCAAGTATCTTTCTTTTACCATTATTTCTCTGGGCATGGTTTTCCCTCACATGGGGGTGGAAATTTTGAGAACAAGAAGAGGATTGGGATTCATACAGCATCTCCAGATCCCCTGGCACACACAGGCACATATAACACACACATACCCAACTAAACCCTGCAGTGCCCTATAAAAAGGATGGAGCATGAGAATGAGACTATTATGGGCAGCCTCTGGCAGCTCAGGAGCACTGAATCTGTTGTCTCAGGGCAAGGAACCACACATGAGGCAAAGGAAAGGGCTTTCTATACAGAAAATAAAACATTTCTCATAGTTCCTCAAGGCCTATGTTCTATTTTCAGGAGCACAGGTGTGAGAGGGAAGGCAGGTCCCTACCTTTCATCTACATCTTTAAGAGAAGATTTAGTTTAAGTAATTGGATTAACAATATTTAGCTGCAAATGGCAGTGAGTGGAGACATGCGAACTTAATGATATAGGGGTCCAAATGAAGTACACCTTAAAGGTGAGGCATTCCAAAGCCTGTTTTGAAGCCTGGCTCTAGGCTGTACCTACTCCAAGATGCAGTGAGGAACTGACAATGTCACCCTATGCTTAGCTAAACCACAAGGGCTTAAAAGAAAAATATGTAATTAAAGCACATCCACCAAACAAAGCTTCAGACAAGTTTGACTGAAAGACACAATGACATTTTCCGGTTATCAGTTATGTGTGGCAAACTCGTTAAATTAAATTCAGACATGATGTTCAAATTCTGTTCACATTTTATGGATGCTTTATTTATATTTAGCTGATTTTTTGCTCCTTAATTTGATGGGTAAGGTTGAATCAGATCTTCATATTACCATAATCTTTGTATCTTCTGTTGGCAGTAGAATGATACAGCGAACAAAGGTCAACACTTTTGAAAATAAACCCCCTAAATGCCTTCCTAAGATTGGAAGTTTTATACCAGAAATAAAAAGCAGTGATATTACCATTTCTGTACAGAAACCCCACTGGACACTTTATTTTTCAATCTGTACCTGAGTTTTACCACAATCTCTTTTTGGTTGGGATGGAATGAATCATTGCCAACCCTGGGGAGAACAAGCAAGGCATGACTGCTTCCTTTTTTTGCTTAAAATTAAAAGGGAATTTGTTTAGCTTTAACTCACATAAAACATTCGTTATCTTTGTTCTCTTGAGATAGATTCCCCTTTAACAGCACCAGGCTGACTAACCTGGACCCATCAGCAGTGCTGGGGTGCCATGGGTGTTGGGGAGAAAGGCTGGGAGCAAGAGCTGGGAGTGGGGGGTGGAGGAGAGGGCATACCAGCAGCAGTTGGGAGCTAGGAAGGGAGTGGAGGTCCTGGCAGAGGAGCAGGAGCCCCTATATCTCCAACTCCCAGCAAACATCTGGTGAGCAATGCCCTGAAAGAAAAAGGCTGAAAAAGTGCAATCACAACCTCCTTTTCCCAGGCCATGACCAAGAAGACAGTCAAGCTGCTGCCCAGGTGACAAGACACCTGGTGGACACAGGCTAGAGAAACCACAGAATCCAAGGTTTCCCAGATGTCAGCATCCTGGAAAAGCACTACCCAAAACCAAACATGTAATGGAAGAACACTGCAACTTCATTTTTCTACCATGCAGTTCCTGGGAGACACCAAGCTTCAAGCACTGCCAACAACCTACTTACTTCAAAGAGATGAAGGGGTCTAGTTAACTGGGGATCTAGGTAAGAGTAAAATAAAACCCATATCTCATCACTGCTCAGGTTACTCCACTTGCAAGTTGCACTGTACTCTTGGGGGGTTGGATGGATTGTTCAACTGCAAGCAAGTAAAGGAATGAAACATTGAACACGATTCTGTACCCTCTGCACAAGCAAGGATGTGAAACTACAGGCAGTGCAGCGTCCCATTAACCCAAAGTGCTCAGTAACATAGCACTGCAAGCAGATTGTAGTTTCTTGACTTGTCTCTCCTGACTTCAAGGAGACTACCTACATCATCAGGATCCTCCAGTTCTTCTGCTTCTTGCTCAGGACTGATCCTTCCTTCCCTCCATTTTCCATTAGCAGAGCTGAATTTGTACAGGTTATCACCATGAATACTTTCCTTTCCTTTCAACAAGGCCCAGCGAGAGCCCTGGGAGTTCCAGTTATGGCCACTGTACAGTTTAGGAGACTTGGGAAGCCACTTAATAGAGTCCTGAGAGGAAGATGACAAAAAACCAAAAGGTAATGAACAGATTTTAAGAAAGTGATTGAAATATGTATGTGCAGAAATTGTCTGGCAAGTTCTGCAAGGTTAAGTTAGTATCTTGAAATTACTGGGTTTCCCCTTTTTACCTTGAGAGGTACCTTCAGTCCCAGAGGCACTTTGCCAGTTAATGGGCAATACTGGTGATACAAAGAGCAAGCGAAGGCTGCTGAAATTAGTGGAAGCCTTCAAGGACTTACATGAGCGTGGAACCAAGCCCACCTTCAGCATCGTAAAGAAGAATTAATGATCAACAAGTCTTCAATAATGTTAAACTCTGTACTATTAAGAAAACAAACAAGAGTACTTAGACCTTTAGTGACCATCTCATTTCAACCTGAGTTAAAAAAGCCTACCAAGTTACCCCTCTCTTTTCATTATTCATTGACTAAAATGTTCCATTTGTTGAATGGTCCCAATAGAAAGTATAGTACTAAATTGATCTTTTCAGGTTTGCTGATTTTCAAAGTAATTATAGTCCAGTTTTCCAAAAATGTCCATTACTTATCTACATCCAAAAAATTCCACTTTTCTTCATACACAGAAGTTCATACATGACAAGCTGTGTCACAGGGTTGCCTATATACCTTAATTTCACTGAACTTCAGAAGTAATTTTTCAAAGTAACCTTTACCTTTAAGTTTTATTTAAATCTTGCCTTTAAATTTTCTTATGGGATAAAAATCTAATGGCAGAAAGCAACCTGATGCCATATAAACAGATTCATTAACATACATATTCCAACAAGGCGAAGAGATGGAGAATAGAAACTAATGAAAAAATTATCAGCAAGCTTAAGGTGGGCAATCAGCAGCACACAGTGACTTACACATTGTTTAAACACAGATATTTGATTCAGATTTAACAATTCTTAAAGCTTCCATTTTCCCTTTTAATGCAGAATGGTTATGTTCACACACACATATTTCTTGCTGTTAGCAGCACCCAGGTGGCACCATCTTGTTTAGATATAAGGTTGAGAAAGAAAAGGACATAGGACAAGACTGTCCATGCTGGACATACTGATTCATCTTCAGCTCAAAGGAACTCCCCTTGGGATTCTTCATTTGCTTTTGGTTTTAGGATGGCTGAAAAGACTAGGAAATGGACAAGAACAATATGTCAGTGTCTTGTCTGAAAGAGTATAGACTTTTCTGTGAGTCCTGAAAAGGTCATAGCCCCAAAAAAGGATCATTTGCATTGTACACTGAAGGCATGATTGGCCTCTATAGGAAATTTGCTGTTAAAGTACATTTTGAACTGCACTGACACTCAGTAAAACCTCTGTTTGCTGATAAATACCCATATTTCTGGATATTCTAAACCAGGTCACTCAGGACACTCAAGACAATTGTCAATTTAGTTCATCAGTGAATCGAATGCAAAAGCAGCACAATCAATCAGAACATCGTGGCTCCCATTCCTTCAGACAATTCAAAATGCAAGGCAGCGTATCTCCTGGTATTCCTTTACATGTGCCTTGAATAAGGAAATGCTGGGCACCTGTAGCGGCCAGAATCACAAGTCAAAGTATTCTTTCTTCTTTCTGCAGGGCAGGGGCAGTTTATTCTTTTTTTTCTCTCTTCTTCTTACAATAGTACATACTTATGCTCTCGTTCAAGCTCTTACTTCATAACAAGCAAATCAGCAACTAGACAGCCATCAACCCTCTCTCCACAGTACATTTCCACAGCTCAGCCTTGCAGCTGTCCATTCTTCCTGCCACCTTAGCAGTCTGGCAGTTTCTGATCTTTCTTCCAAGACCTGTTTCTCATCAAAGCCTTGCTGCTTCTCCAGACCTGCGCAGAGCTGACAGGCCGATGCTGACTTGCCTCTCAACATACTGAATCTCCCACAGCTGCGCAGGGCTGACACTCCCACAGGCACCCTTAAATAGAAGCTTTGTTTCCTATGAATATTAACTAGGTGGATAGCAATTCTAATCAGAGAGGTAAATAGAACACTAACTGAAATTGTTTGCTACTGTTTGGGTCTGTTTTATTTCAGAATAGCTAATGGGACACCTCCCAATGTTCAGGGTATTTCCAGACACAGTTTAAATCCTTGTCAACTTTTAAGCTCATTAGGAAGTCATGAAGTAATTTCACACTAAAAATAAGCACAGGTACAGAGAAGCATTTAATTTCTTCGAAGGGAATGTCTCATCCTTGTTTGACCCTGATCTGTAGCACTAAAAAACAGCTTTTCAAATCCAGCCTGCCAAATTCTGTAAGACCAGTAAAAGGCTATTCTCTCAAGGTAACAGATATAGATTTAAAATAAAGCTTATGCTGACAATCACTTCACCATCTTAGACACACATTCAACAGCTGTGGTAGCCTCCAGTATGCACAAGGAGAAAGCTGATGTCCATCAGATTTTACATCCCTATGGCACTCGCAGCCGAGCTGGGAAGGCAGAGCTGCAAGGCACCCCTGCGCCCTGCCTTGTCTTTTCCTACAGCAGGATGCTCTTCCTCATGCTGACATACAGATACAAGGGAAAATCAGTATGTTTCACACCTCACACCTTCCATAACCTAAGAGATTTTAGTTTTCAATATTCTTGATCTATAGCACATTAAAGTAAAATAGAAACAAAATGACAGTTCTGGGTAACAGCTGTTCATGTTTTCACTAGGCTTACACAATACTGTGGATAGCATTCTTTATGAAAGCAGTTTCACAGCTTGGTTATATCAACAGCGAAAGATTGACTGGAACAACCAGAATTGCCTTTTAGCCTACATTTGCACATACCTGTTGTAAGCAAAACAGCCCATGGATTATGTTTTCATGAAGTAAAATGGAGAAACAAAGCCAATGAATGCTGCTGCTGTGAGTGCAGGTGAACATTACTTTGAAAACAAATCTTAATCATTTTTTACAACTTGCATCCTTTTTGATGAAAGGGGGTGGAAATAAGAAGATAGTGGACTTCTAATCCAGAGTTCAGTAGCAATATAAAGTGAGGAACAGAGAATGCCAGGGATGCTGTTGCTGGAGCCACTGGCTGCCAGGGTGTTACCATGCCCAGCTCTTGGCATCCTTTTGGACAAAGTCAAAGTGGCCAAGGTGTTACACAACCCTGCGAGTTCTTAGTGAGGCCAGTCACATGCAGAGTTTGCTACAAGGAAGAGATGGAAGGTATAGCTCTGTTTGCTGTGGTATAATGCAAAGTGACCACTCAATCTGATTTTTTTACTGGATTTTGTTTCCTCTCCCCAAAATAAAACTGTTTAATATATTAATGAAAATTGCATTAGATGGGCAATAAGCTTCCATTACCCCTCAATGGTGGAAATCACTACAGTTCAGCTAACACAGTACGTTTGTACTTCAAACATAAAGCTATCTTAAAAACCATCCAGTATTTATTAGCTCATTCTCATTATACTAAATACTGTATACAATACAAAATATACAAAAGAGGCTACTGGCAAATATCCTAATGTTAAGAGAGAAAAATCAGTTCTCCTTACAGAATTCTACAGTTATAATTGCTCTTTTTACTACCCAAATAAGGTAGGAAGTTTCTTCTTGTGTTTTATACATGGGGAAGCTGAGACCCAAAAAGGTTATTAGAGGTCAATGTTTTAAGTCATTAGGAGCAAACACAGAATGAAGCACATAGATTTACATTCTCTTAAAAATATCTGGAATAAAACAAAGGTAGAAAGTGAATCCGGTATTTATGACTTCAAGCTTCATGGGTATTTGGAGTGTATGTAAGACTGTTGTTTTGTAAATGCAGAAGCGGTGTTTGGAGGGAAAAACTATCAGCCTCAGCAGCTATGTTTCATGGAAATACATGTTTCATCTCCCTTCATTAGTAATGATCCTAACTGACTAGTAAAAGATCATTTTCCGTCAATATTTCACCAGCAAGTCAGGCGGGCTCCCTTTTTAACTCCTTTCAACATGTTTTTCAAGTTTTCAGAGGTAGTCTCTTCAGAACATATACACTCCTCTGTATCGTACCCCTGTATGTTAAAGAGGACAAATTGTTCTCATAAAGTACAAGGTGTCTATTCTGATAAGATCTCACTAATAAATCCTCTAGAGAATTCATTTTCTCCAGGCAACAAAGGTGTGCAAATGCTATGTACCACTCTAAATCATTCTCACAAATGAAAAAGAATCCAAACCACCCTAACATTAAAAGCCAAGACATGAAAACCACCTACCATTTCTGAAGTACCATACTGAAACCATACAGTGACAATGAAACACTCTGCCTTACAGCAACAGCCTGGTCACCACCATCAGCAAGTAGCAGCCAGTGCTTCCAGTTACCTACAATATTTCAATGGTAGTATGTCTGCTACTAATATTCAACTCAAAACCCCAAACACACATTCTTCCTTATTTTTGTATTAAAAAAAAAAAAAAGTTTAAATAACTTAACTAATTAGTAAAGATGAGAAAATGTCTTTAAAGATGTATTTCCTAGAATATAAACATTCTCTTCCTTTTAAGTACAACTATACATAACATATTCTACTAACCGAAAACTATTTCAGACTATTTTAAAAGTACAAAAGGCTGTCTCAAAAAGAGCTGTGTGTGATTTGCATGAAATATGAAAGCTAAACAAAATGCTGCAAAATCAAAAGCATCCATGAATATGCTTCCACTGTAGAAGAGGCAACATAAAAGCTGCCTGAACAGATTATTGAAGCAAGCTTTCCATTAGGAAACTTTGCTAGCAGTAAATACATGACTTAATTTTAAGCTCAGATGTTTAAGTATTACCTAGCCAGGTAAGATTTTTTAAATTCTTGAAGACACCATTAAAAAAAAATAAAAATGCTGTAGGTTATCCTGAAAACATCCACTATGCAAATGCTTTTCAGACTTGCAGTTTTCTCCCCTTTTGAATGGAAAAAAATCATCAATATTCAAACAATCACTTTTCTCATTAGTTCAGTTTTATGTTGCTTAGTGGAAGTCCATGATGTCATCAACAAACTATAGGGAATGCACTCACATTTATAATCATGTAGTGTGTTGCTTAATCTTCCAGAAATACAGGACAATCGTTTCCCTATGAGCTACTTCAAAATGGTTTAATGCAGCCCACTTATTTTGGATTTGGGTAAAACTTGCATGTTATTGGAAAAGATCTGAGAATCAAACTGCTTACATCAGTAGTACAGTCCCATAATTTGCTCGAATTTGCTTCAGGACCAAAAGAAGATAGTTTTAGTCCAACATAAAACTAACTTTGAAGAGTTAAGTCCTGTCTCTGTATTATTCTGGGGATGCTTACAAACCAAAATTCAAGCTGTTGATGCTTTGGTGGTATGTGCAAGCCGCACATGCATCTGTGAATTTTGAGGAAAGCCACCACAGTTAGTACTTGCCTAGCACAGCGAGCACTACTAACATTTTGGGTATGACCGTTATCATGCCCCAGCTGCACATCCAGAGATTTCAGCCAAAACAACATTTTCCAGCAACAGATGAGCAGGAAGAGAGAAAGTGTCAAAGTTCACTGGACATCAGGTGTCCACTTCCCAGCATTAACACCAAGGGAGATTTGCTAGATCTCTTCTCCAAAACACTGCTGAGGAGCCACAAAGTTCTTCCCACGGACAATAGTGATCTACTTTTTGGGACAGATCTGCATAAACTACTGCTTAAGATCTCAGTGTTAATAGACTAACATCAGTGTTAAGAGGCACACCCTCAACAAGTTACAAATTCAAAACCAGACTGCCAGGAACCCTTGCTCCTGAAGTTAGGACAAGGTACAGTCCAGCCACACACACCGAGCCCCTACAAGTCCTCTGCTCTGGCAAAGCCCAAGACTGGCTGTCCTGTTGCCACAAGAAGCATACAAGATGTGATAAAGCACACAAGCTCTCCAATATCCACCAGAAGAGAAGATGGCTCCTGCAAGACAGCTCACAAAGCTGTCCTCAAACCAGGTATATGCTTTTCCACTTGGAAAAATCTCCCATTTTTCATTAAGCTGGCTGAAAACTGATTATATTCCTGACTTCAGAATGAAAGAGGAAGGCACTGTCCCTCTGAAAATTTCACAATTGGTTCAGGAGGAAGGAAACACTCAAAATGTTTATTGATAGTCAAGATTTTTCTCATCTTTGACAGCAACCTAAGCACGGAAAGAGATTTGTGTGTTTGATGGAAACTGAAGATGGGAAACACCCTTTATCAAGTCAACTGAAAAATTAAACTTATTTTCTGGAGACAAGGCAAAGAACGGCAGTGAATTCTCCATTAACAAATGGTCTAGTCATTTCTGATAATTAGCATGCTCCAGTTTCAGTGGGGGACATTTACAGTCAGCCAGGCTAGGATCAACTGATATACTAAAGAATATACTTTCAAAAAAAATTAAATTCCTCATGTCACTGGTCTCCTCTTAAAAGCTGAATTCGTGAGCAGCAAGTAGTGAAACCTGTTAAGTAGCCAGTCAGCTAAAAACAGTTCACCCAACACTAGTAAAGCACTAATATTAGACAAGAAGCAGGCTGATCAGCTTGTCCTGGACACAAACAAGTCATTTGCTGGAAAACACAGCAGTATGCAAGTCTCCGGTACTCACTTTCCCACAATATGCTGATTATCAAAAATATGGCATGCAAGACAGAAAAATAATCTTGACACATAAATTATATGGAAGTTGTGGAAGAAGCTTGGAGCAACACAGACGGAATGGAAAAATCTGTGGCTATGCTAACAATGGTAGCAAGAGTGCTTTTTTTTTTTTACTCTGCTCTTCAAGACTATGGAATTGTGACTTTCAATAAAGAGAACTCCTATGCAGTAACTGGCAGGTTAATATTAAATCCACTCCAGAACTATGGTCAATTGCTTTCCCCTGGTTACCTGTTTAGCTAATAAAACAGCAGCATGTAAATTCTGTACTGTCTCTTTCCTTGCATTAGACCCGTTCCCAAAAGACTTACAAAGCAGCTGAAAAAGTAGAAGATGTTAAAAGAGAAAAACATCCAAAAGTTACGTTTACAAAATTATATTCACTGCTCAGGCTCCTCAAAGCACCAGCAAGAGAAAAGAGCCAGACAGAGACCAGGAAGGGAGGGCTCACGCTTTCAAGGACACACACTGCTTTGTCGTAACAAACATCACCAGCTTTTTCTGGCGATAAAATACAGTTAAAATCACCTGGAATCTTATCAATGCTGTTGGGAGGACAAGTGTACCTAAACTGCTTTATGAAATGGCACACACACGGACCATTGGAGAGGCAAGATGCTAAAAAACAAAACTAACCAGAGCCTCCAAATGACAAACTGTCATCACAGAGCACAGAGTCTTGCTGCCTCTGGCTTTGGTCCATCATTTTCAGGAATTCGTTCTCATCTCAAATGGGTTTGCTGAGATTTACTTGGACTCTGGGTACAGAGTTTCCTATGTTTTTAAGATTTTGTTGTGTCAATCCCACTAAGTACTTTAAAAAGCAAATTTTGTCCAACGTTGGAGTCAACTGTACCAAAACCTCATTTTCTTTCTGTTTTATTTTAATAGCAGCACATGAAGACCAACTGGCAGAACTTTGCCTTGGGGAGAATGAAATTCCACTATTAACGTGCAGTAGCTTCGGCAAAGTTAAGCCTGAAGCTTAAATGGGGAATATCTGGGATGAGAAGAAATCATAAAAATTAATAATATAAATAAAATTAATTTTGACAGGTTAGATTTAAATATTTGCAGATGACTTGTAATACCTTCTTGTTCAATATCAAAAAGAAAGCAGTGCCTTTTATAAAAGGTTCAAATCAAAAAGTTAAATTACAAAAGTTATCGAATATTGCAAGTTATTAATATAACTTCCCTGATCTCCTCCTCCTCCATCTTCTCCCAGAAACCCTCATACAAACAATGCTTATTGGAAGAAACATTCAGCAGAAGAAAGGACGTGGTTAGCCATGCATTAAGTGTTGGGTCCTTCATTTTGTTGAAATTTGGGTTCATTGCATAAGCTCACACTAAGTATGTTAAATCTTTGAACTCAAGACTGCTCAAGTCCCTACACTGAACAAGTCAGTGCTCTTTGTTAGTTTGTGGCACATACAGAACCCAGAGACACCAAAATCAATCTTTATCAGCCTTTTGCAAAAGTTTTATTTACTGAATTCAACTCAGTTAATACTTACCTTTATAAACAAACCAGAACCCATAGATTTAATAAGACCTTGAAATCAGCATTGGGCCACTGAAGGTGCAACACAGTAACAATGATAGTAAATTCCAGTATTAATCCATATATACTTTAATTGCTATTTAATGATACAATAAATCTACTGAAGCTTTTAATTTTTTTTTTTTATTATGGTTTTATATATTTATATAAAACCACCAAAGCACTTTAAAGAATCACGCTTTCTGGTGATAACACATAAAACTAGTTTCATACTGTGCTTCTGAGTCTATCGTGCTGTTTTTCAAGTTATTTTACAGATGGCACATTTTAAAAAACAACAGAAGCATGAATTTCTAGTGACTGCAATGCAACACGGCATCCAAAACAAGATGTTTCATTACAACTAAGTTAAAGTGTGAGTGCATCATGTAATAAACAATAGCAGTTTGGTCATTTTAATCTTAACTGTGTTTACAACAAAACTAACATTTGTGCTTCACAACCTAAAATCCCATTATATAAACATAAATTTCCTGCTGTAAAAATCCCAACAAATTACTGTCCAAAAAGAAAAACATGTCTAAAACAGGAGACCAAGTTTAAATCTACTCACTTTCCTCAATAATTGCTATATTTAAGACTAATATGACATACAAGACACAGTAAGGCACAATGGGTGGTACAAACGAATGAATACAGTTGTCCATGAAACTTGTTCTCTTCCACAAATACTAAAATATGTACCGTTCAAGATAAATTTTCTTTTAAAAGTGAAATACATCATTTTTTATGAAAGTCCTATACAAAAATTTAAAATTTACACCATCTGAGCTGCCAAAAAAATAAAAAACTGTATCAATTTTCCACAAAACTATATTTCTCACCAGCACATCCAGCCACTGGGAAAGATATCCCAGCACTCTGGAAAAGAAAAGCATTATTTCCCCTGTGTTTAAGACAAAAATATTGTATTCTGCATACAGTAGTGTATTATACTTTAAAAAGCCTAGCACTATTAAAATTACAATATTGATTTGGAAATTATTGTTTCACTGCCTGGATGAAATAAGGCACTTTCTTCCAGTGGGCAGCACTTTTCACATATATGAGATGATGAATCAGGTTCTGGTTAAAAACAAAAAGGGGCTCAGTGAGGTCCCAGAAGACAACAGGAACATTTCAACAGCAGGGGAAGACACAGGAGGTAAAACCTGGAGATGAAACTCTACACAGAAGTGGTCACTCTGTCAATGGCATTATTGACCTCGTTTTTGTTTGAATCCAGTCCTTTAGCAGCATTCATATCATTCCGTAAATTCTCCACTGTCTTTTTCATGTTCTTTAATTCTCCAGGGTGTGGAGTGGCTCGCCTTAGAAGTGTTCTCTAAAAATAAACAGTGCAATAAGTGGTTTTGCCTTTGTCTCTTCGAAGAATAACACACACTTTCCAGGCTTTAGCATTCACATACCAAATATCAGGTATCGATATTTTTCCTTTTTTTCCCCCTTTTCCTTTTCAAACTACAGTGCTCTTGATGAAGACAGTGAAAGAGGTTTTCAGAACTGTCTAGGAGCAAACTTTTTCCTTTCTTGACCTACTAATCTGAAAGCCACTCAAGTGAAGTACAATTATAAGTTATGAAGATTCTTTCATAAATATAGTTGGAAATTTGTTTTTACGCCAAAACCCATCCAAGCAATTTAAGATCACATTTCAAATAAAAAACATTCAGCTGCTTTTGAAAGAATCCCACAAAATCTCTTTACAGTGTCAAATACATGTTTGTGTGGAGCTCTGCATGCCTTCCATCCCCACCACACAGTTTGGTTCTCTTGTCAATTGAGAACAAATATCTTGAAAGGAAAAAGAGAGACCATTTCTCTCCCATCTCAGACACAAGAACGTCTAACATCATTGTGCTGAAACTTTTATAAGGAAAACAAAATTTACAAAAAGTAAAGCATCCTAATTAGAGACCAACAGAACACCAAGAATAATTGCACAAATATGTATCAGCACAATACATATATACATGCAGTTACTTTTCAGTGGTACACATGTAAACTGTGCAGATTACAGTGGAGCTGATGACCCATAAATGGGCGCACTGGTCAAGACTGCTTTGGAAATCTGCCCTTCCCAGTTGGCTCATAAAATTCTTTTCCCCCTAAAAAGGTTCTTGCTTCAAGTCAGGCTGTAACACCATGACTGAAAGTAGTTATTAACACTTGAGCCCTAATTATTGTATGGACAGTCTCAGGTTGGTGCAGTTGCTAAGAGGCATCATTCTGTACTCCCTTATCAGTCAGTCTACAAACCACGCTTGTCAGAGAATTTGCTTTGAATTAAGCAACCACCTTATCCAAAAACGTAAATGTTAATTTTCCTGCTAAGAATTTTTATAGCCACTTTTTAAAGTTCGACCATGCTTCTAGTGTGCTCCAATCCAGTCAGTGCACTGAGGTATCTCAAGCTGAGCTCTAATGAGGACCACCAGAAAGTTTTTAGAGCATCAGAGAAACATGCTAAAAATGTGATTGAAGCAGTCTTAATCTTTACAAGAAGTTTTAATTGTTAATGAAAGTTAGTAAAGCTAAAGATCACGTTGCATTTTGATCTTCAGGACATTCAAGAGTGCAACTTAACGGAGAGGTCTTATAAGTACAGTGACAGATGTTCCCACATCGTTTGTTTAAGTGGGAAAGTAATGAGCAATGTGCTGTTTATGGACACTATGGTTATTTCAGTGCAAATGGTGAAGGAAAAAAAAAAAAAAGAAGAAATAGAGAGAGAAAGAAAGTGACTGGAAATAGAAATTAGAGAAACAAACAATGGCAAACTTAATGGAGACACATGCCAGAGTGCTGGAATACTAAATTAGACCCTATATACTTTCAGGCAGTAAAGCTTCACAGATGCATAGAAAGATCCTATCTTGTTTCTGGAAAGAAAACACCCTGAGCAGACACAAGAAAACAAAGCAAAGCAAAGACTGTCCCACATCAGAACATTAAAGTTATACTCAAAGGAGAAATTTAAAAAAAAATTTTAAAAAGCAGCACGTTAAGTCAATATGAAAACTTTCAGCCATCAACACTGAACATTTTCTGCTACAAACTTATGCAAAAAAGCATGCAGTCACAGCTGAAATATTTACATCAATAATGCTCTGATACTTTTTACCCTTTGGCATTAAAGTCATAATGTCTGTAGGTATCCAGAGGCTTGGAAAACATACCATTTCATTATCCTCTTCATCTTTTTCATCTTCTAAGAAGCGAATTGCACTGACTCTATTCACTGCCCGCTCATTCCATGTTTCATCTGACATTTCATTTACCAAACTCTCCAGTGCACCACATCGTGGTAGGTTATCTGTTAGAACAGTAAAACATAACTAAACATTCACAGTAGGTCTAAAACATCAACATGCTATATTGTTAGTAACTGCAATGACCAACCACTCATCGAGATTTACAACTGGCTATTTCTAGGTTTTTGATAGAAAACAGAACTTGGGTTAATTTTCTGTTATCAAGTACACACAATAGTTTCTGTAGAAATGAGAAATTTCAGTACTTGGACTGTTTCAGGTTTGTGGCAGTTTTAGAGTACCAATTATATAATTTAACACACTTGCCACTATACATGCTTTTCTTCTGGATCATGGCTGCCATCTGACATTACCCAGTTCCCTAAATGGCATTCCATAACCCAGGAGTATTGCTTTTACTGACTTCATCCTTTTAGTATTGCCAGGCATACACATCTAACAATCTTAATTCCAAGCCTTCTACCCTTGAAGCCATGTTATTCATCTGGAGAGGAAGAAATCTAATTTCTAGTTGTGAGGCCTTTAGAAAAGTCAGTCTGCCTCGGTTACTCTTCTTAAACTAGCTTAACCTTCTCTAAATCTAAAGGGGTTATTTTAATTCTTAATGCAATTTATGGTCTTAAAATCCAGAAGCTGAGATGAAACAGAGCCGTTTCTACACTTCCCCTGTTTTAATGGTTTTATTTGCTTCAGCTGCATTGTACTGAAGGAGTGGAATTAATCTAGGTAAGTTTGGGTACCTACAATACAGGTATCTACAGCTGAGCTTTTCTCCTCAGGCCTCCTTTGTACTCAGTGGAGAAGAATCCACGTGATTTCTTTTTAAATTCTATTCTTGGATGGCATAAATGACTCTTCACTGATTACAGCAAAAGTTTAAATATTAGCTCAGATGAATCCCCTTGAATGTTCGTACATAGCTGTAAAAGCTTGAGGACAAAAATATCCAGAAGTTACTGGAGTAGCAACCCAGCCAACAGTGAAAAAGAGTTTATGGTTCCACCTGACCCAGAAGCAAGTTTCAGCACAAAAATTAAAAGCAACTTATACTGCAATTCTACACTCGTTGAAAAACGTAACAGAGTTACTGTATAGCATCTTTGCTTGAAAGAAAATTAGCTTCCTAAAAAGTAAAACGTCTAGTGCTTATTACTAGCTATGCAATTATTCTTCTGGTAAAAAGACTGTAGTTGGAAAGCGATCAATTTTCACTACATGTATATGTATTTAAGATGTATAATCAATGTACACAAAAATGGACACCACTACTTGGCCCACTGGCAAGCCTCAGAATAATGATACGATTAAGTCTTCTTCTTCCAGGTCTGTATTTAATTTATCATAGCTGGTGTCATTATATTTTCAATAACACTCACAGCCATGTTTTTCAAGTCTTCTGAAAACTAGTCTGATTACCCAGAAACATAATTTAAAAGTGAAAATTCAACCAGAACTTTGCTAATTTGCTCATTAGAGTTTATGTATGTTTTACAAAGCTTTATGGAACAGACAACACAGTAAACAAAGAAGTACTTCTATACGTCATGAAAAACTGACTCTAGGCACTTACCTTGGCAACCAGGCTCAGAAGGCATTTGAGGAAGTAATACACATGTTAAAATCTTTTCTCCTGTTTCAGGGTCTGTGTCGGTCTGAAACGTCAGCAAAGGTTGGGACTGGTTATCAGACAACCACAAAGCCTTCAGCTTTAAGGAAGTCAGTGAGAGGGGAAGATACATCAGCCTAGTTCAAAAAAGAAAAGGTAAAAAAGTCAGGACAATCTCTAGGAAATTTAAGAGATGGTCATGAAGTTGATTCAAATATACATCCCTGAGTTGGAATAAACAGGACTGACATTAATGCCACTAATAGAAGGTATTGCAGTAGTCATCAACTCCAACTATTCTATTCTTTTAAAAAGAATCTGCAACTTAACTTTATACCATAACGATCTGTAGCTGTGAATAACAGATAAAATAATACTGAGCTTTTTCTACTGCAGTAAAATGCCCTGGAAGGCAGTCAGCTGCTTCTGGTCTAAAGCCTTATATATACACAACTGCCAGAACAGAAATATGCAAGTACCTATAAGACAATTATACTGCATAGATGAGATGCCATTTGCTTTTCTTCTTTTTTCTTTTTTTTTGGTCTGTTTAACTTCCTACTAAACAACTGAACTAATTTGCTGGTTTATACTTCAATACACTCCTTTTTGCATTGTGATGTCTGAAGCATATCAACAAAGATTTATGAGAAGCCACAAGGTCAAAGTAGCATTATTTGTTACTTGCACTGTATCTCAAAGATAAGATATTCAGTATTAGTGTTACTTGACATTAAGGCTGGTAGTTTCATCTGAAGCTCTACCAAATTGCCTAGATTCTCAGTTTTAATTCAGAAATATACAAATCCAGAGGGTTTTTTTTTAAATCCCATCTTTTCCTCAGGGTCAAAGCAATCCAGAAAAATGTGCTCATGACAACACACAATCTATGCTACTTTGAGCCAAGGGGGAAGACTGCTTTGCTAAATTCAGCAGTAATGCTAACACAAAAGTTTTAACTGTTTTTTTTTTGTTACTTCATTCTTAGACATGTAATATCTTTTGTTGTTAGAAAGAAGTAAGTAAATTCAGCAAAAGAACATGACAATACAAAAATCTCTTACCTGTTTCCAGCAACATCTAGGACATGAAGTTCAGTGGCTTGTGAAATTTCAGAGGGAATTCGAGATAATCTGTTGTCACGTACAGAAAAGACGTTAAGACTGCAGCACCCCCCAATCTATATTAAAGGAGAAAAAAAAAAAGAGTCTGGTTTGGTTGCAGTATATTAATATAAACAAAGGCATGCAGTATGGGTCACGTACTATGTCACAGCACATTCAAGTTATGATGCCTGCAACACTTCACCCAGAGCTACAGACTGCAAACAAGTGATAGCTTAAAAGAAGTCTGACCTGAAGCAAGTCTGTTGGAGCAGATGTTTCTTGAACATCTGTATCTGAGAATAATGTATATCTTTGCAAATAGGTCGGGTTATACCTACCTTTTAGAGCCTTCCACACCAGGAAGAGATCAGTAATCACACAGATGCCACTTTGCAGACAGCCCTCATAAAAAATACTAGCTTTAACTTTCAACTTTTTCTAGCTCTCTGTTTCACGTATTAATTCTTTCTTTCCTCATGGTAACTTTAGATACAAGTGCAATGGGGCTTTAGGCAAGGGAAAATGTTAACTACACTGACCAACTCCCAATGTTTATTGAGTCCACAAACAGTAAAGAAGAGTTCACAAAAAGTAAACTGTATGAGTAACATCTTTGATGCCCTGTTTTATTAGGAGCATCTAGTTTTAAGATGATTCCCATATGAACTGGTCAATTTAATCTAATATCCTCTGTCTCCAGCAATTTATCTAAATGTAAGCATCTGCATTCCCAAGCTCATTTTGGGGTGCAAAGGATGGGATTTTTCATTTTTGCCCTTAAAATATCTGTATCTTACATCACAGATACATGTTTTCAGAAAAATAAACCCTCTACATTTGATTAAAAAAATAATAATAATAACATTCCACCTTTTTGTTCCAGATGGCAATTATTACTCCTATAAACACTAAGAATATTAGTTTTAGCAACTTGAAAGCTGCTTCAAGTAACTATTTGTTCCTGTTCACAAAGGAAACTTACCTTTGTTTACTTATCACACAGAAGTTCAAAAAGCACTGCTGTTTGTCAGTTCCAAAACTCACCACACAAGAAGGGAAAAGAAAAAAATGTTTCTTCTCTTACTCCAGGTATTAGAGGCAAAATATCCCAATGCCTTTTGAGGCTTTCAAGTTAAGCAGACTTAAAACTTAACTACAGACAGCAAATCTACTGAAAGATCATAATTTCAAAAATTAGAGGACTTCTACAGTCACACAACCGTAAGAAGGTTCTCCTGCCATAATACAGTCAACATGTCACTTGGTTAGGAGTCCCCAAATCTGAGCTGAAATTATTTATGGGTTCTAGTTAATTGTCAATTCTATCTTGGCAAAATCCGCAATTCAACCCAAACCCAAGTCTGAGATAACAGACAAATACCACAAAAGCCTTTCCACTAGTCAGAGTAAAAACCGTGTCAATTTAACTTTATGTACCAAGGAAAAAGCCATTTTTTAAAAGGATGCAACTGTGACTTAGAAAATAAAACAAACAAATGAAGCATTTGAACTCCACTCACCTTCCTTTGTATCATAAACACATTTCAGTGGAAGAAAGCAGCAATCAGCTGCTCAAGGCTTCTGATTCACAAGCTATTTACAGCACAAAGTTACAGAACAACATTTTCTTGACAAAACAAAATCTGGGATGGTTTCCCTTAAATCACTGCACTCTAAGATATTTGACCAGTATATCAGCTTTACCAGCCCTGCATGTACGCTATGAGCAGCAACCCTGTTAGCCATTTTAGCTCATGAATCAAAGCCCTTCGAAATCAGCACTCAAATCATGAGCAAGCATTTTTTAGTGCAATAATTTTGCTATTCACTTTAAAGCATGTATAGATTCTTAAATAATGTGCCTTGACATATTCACAGAATACAGTGCCATATAGAAAAAAAGTAAAAAATATATTTTACACACACACACACACACACTTTCTAATTGGTGTATCTAACATGAGGAGCTGTGAAAAGCAAGAGATACAATTAGTGAATGTTGATGAGCTGGCAAGTGATGCCCTAACTGTACACAAAGTGTCTGCTTTTCCATGAATGAAGTTTGCGTTATTCAGTCTTGGAGCATGGATATCCAAAGTTTAGCCAAACAAACAAAGTAAAGCCATGCAGCCCTGATATGATCAAAACTTCTATACTTTTAACAATGGAAAAATGCAGGAGTGGAACTGGCCGGCCTGAGTCATCATGCATTTAAAGCAGTTTAATGAGAGGTAACAGTAGAACTGTGGACTGAATAATACTTACAGGGTTATCAATTTACCTGACCCATAATTTTCCAAGCGGCTAACAATTAAGAAAATACAAGAGATGTTCAATTTACTTTTCTTTATCCATACTGGACAAGAGCATGCCGACAAATGGAGACAGAACATAACATTCTCCTAAGTTATTTTAACTTCAGTTATTTTACCTTTGTTCTACCAGTCAACAGGAAATTGTTCAAAGGTTTTCTTTCATTCAGAGGTAGAGAAGACTTTTTTTTTAATAGTGTAGTGGAGGAGATAACAGATACTGAATTTTTGTAATTAAACTGTTTTTAGAAAATGCAGGCAGCATCTAACAGGTAGCATCAGGTGAGATATCACAGAGAAAAAAAGACAAGCTGACAGTTAAAAAAAGCACTAAAATCTTTGTCATTTCAAAAAAAAAGATGGCACTCATCTAGCAGTACAGAAAGACATCAGGTCCAACATCCGAAAACCTAAACACGAAGCGGTGCCACTGAGGCAAAGTGCACACACCAAATGGCATGCTGAAAGGAAAACACTGTTGTGACCACCATGAAATAATACAGTATCAGAACATCACTGGTTTGGCTGAGAGTCATTAGCTGACAAAGAGCCATGCTTTCCAGGGGTTTGATCACATGCTTACAACAGACTCTGCCAAACCATCGCATAGGCAACAAGTATGCAGTTGAGACCACAAGCCCATTTTACAGTTAAGCACACAGTTCATTTCAAGCACAGGCTTCAATTAATGGGGACAAGCATGTGCTTAGTTCTAGGCACATGAGTAACTGTTCCAAAGACTGGAGGCTTAAAGAAGTCCTCACGTTCTACTGTAGTGAGCTAGACATCAGGAAAAGGTCTCAATTGAGTTGTGCATGTTTAAGTCATATTCCTGAGATTTATTTCATTCTAACAACTTTAATTTAAGGGTTATCCACTTGTCTCATCACAACATCTCCAAAGAACAGTCAGCCTAGATAAAAAACAAAAACAAAGCCACAAAACCAAACCCCACGTATCAATCAGGCAGAAAAATGGTTATTACTGTGAAGTGCTAATTCTGAGATCACTGATTTTACGGTACTTGTACAATTTGAACAAAACTGCTTATTTGCATTCAGGTGGACTTGCTTCAGAGGATGAGTGTCACTAGGACCCCTCTGGGTTCTACCCCTGCGGAGAATTCTTTTGATCTTTTCTTCTCAGTCTTTGGCTCATCTTTCTAACTGCTTCCTTGTTCTGGAAAAGCAGTAACACTTGGGACTACATAGAGAGGATATCTGCTTGGCTGCTAAAACTCCACGTTCTGATCATAACCAGCATTCACTACTTCAGTCTCCCGCTTTTTTGACATCCACACACCCACTGCCTGTCCATCTTAAACAGTCCTCCAGAACTGCAAGTCTTATCACATCACTTTTCTGTTGATGTTTCTGATGACTCCCCTTCTCTATCGCAAACAGTGTTGTTTTGACACCTGCATCAGTTGACTAACTACTCTGTTACAGTAACCTAGTGGTTGCCATTTGGATTTTCTTGCTGATGACACCTTTGCAGCTTTCTAGAGGCAAATCCAAGAGTGTGTAGATTCATCCCTCTCTTCCCATTTAGAACCCTCACAATTGTTCTCTCTCTTGAGCCCAGCTGTAAGTTACATTCATCACCACAGACCAAATTTCACTGATTATGATGGTAAATCCTCACGTTGTTGGTGCTCTAAAGCCAAAACAGAAATTAGAAGTGGGAAACTTGAAAGACCTTCAATTTACATTAGTTGAATAACATCTTTTGATCTCAGCATCTGTTAACTGCTCAAAAGCTATGAATCAATTCTGCTGTCCTTTACCAGTTAGCATCTTTCACACAGGTATATGCAATGCAAAAAACCCTGACATTATGACAAATACCACAATGATTAGCATGTGACTAATTAAGGTCCAGTGACACATCTCTTATTCAACTCTCAACAGAGCTGTAAGCATCAAGAACTCTCACTAGGTTTATACAACTCTGATAAATACATTGTGAATTTAAACACCATTCTTATTGTGTTGATAAATCAAAATTTTGTTTGGATTCATAGTAAAGTCAGAATTTTCCTTGGCCCCAGATAAAGTAATTAATTCTTTAATTGCAAGAACAGAATACATTTAGAGGTGGAAGAAACTACGCAATTCATAATTATTAGCTATTATTCTCTTATTATTAACTTTATATTGGACCAGAAAATCTTCAGCAAACTCATTTCAGCATCCCCTGCACCACTGGTCAATAGCGTGGAAGGAACACGACAAGACAGCTTTCTCTGCCCTCTGACTCAAGGTAAGTTCTCCTGCATTTTTACTTAGTGCCTTTTTTCCCTTTAAGACACACACACACATACTTTTACACAAATGAAGGAAGGAAGGGGACATCAGAAATTAAAATCAGAAACAAGAAAGTGGCCCCAACTTGTTAAAAAAAAAAAAAAGAAAAATGTAAAAAGCATAATTGTTGGGAAAAAAAAAAACAACAGCAACAAAAACCCCACCCAAAACAAAAACCCCGAACAACAACAGAAAATAAACAAACAAAACAACCACACAAAAAAACCCAAACAACAACAACAACAAAATCCTGCAGTTTTAACTACTGTAGTAACAATTCTCACAACACACCTCAGAGCCAGGAAGGACACATTACCAGATCTCTGCAGGTTATAGACTCATTAACAAAAGCACATGAACTGGAAAACATTCCAAGGAGGTTATTCATGCAAGTGCCAAAATCAACACAACAGTTTCACCAGCGTTCCAGTGCCAGGGTGGGATCTCAATACCAAAGAGTCACCAGGCAGGTCTTTCAAGTTTAAGGGGAAAAACGTATGTAACTACGAACAGGTTTAGACATTCTCGGTTCTTGCTGAAGTTTGTTTCATCAGTCAGTTCAGTAAGAGAGGTATCAAGCTGCAAGATGAGATTCTGAAGATGAAATCTCTCAGTGACTCAAGGCTTGGTCAGATATTCAGCTGCTCCAGATTTTACCTTATGTATCGGCACCAGATACAGAAGAACCTTTGAACCAGGAAATTTTGAAGTAGTAGTACTTGTATACAAACTCCTCAATAATCCCAAATCAGGAAATCTTACACCAAAAGGTAGAGACCAGTTTCACAAGTGTGCACTAAAACAAACCAGCAATATAATGGTTTGACAGGCTGACCCAAAATCCAATCCTAGTAAACTGCTAACAAAAAACCCCCCAGAAAACCCAACCACCCCAAACAAACCCCCAAAGTACCAAAAAAAACCCTCACACACCACAAAAAGCCTAGAACTCATAGATTATCTCACCAGGTTATATTAGAGCAGGCACATAATTTCTGCTATCATATCTATAAAAGCTCTCTTTGCTACAGGAATAATTCTGGAAGGAAGAACAGAGACACCAGCAAGCATATACAGTATTTGCTACATGGACTCTTCTCCCTAGTAGAGTCTAATTTCCTCTGTACACATGTTATCAGACTATGTCTTTGTCCCCCTCCAAAAGAAACCAGTAAATGCCTGTCCCACACCCATTTCTTATAAGGATGAAGACCACAAATGCACAGCTGTTCTAGCATTCTGTAAAGCAGAGAAAGAATAAGAGAAAGGAGGAAGGAAATGAAGGAAAGGAAAATAGGGAAAATACTGAGCAAGAATACCTGCAGTGCATACTCTACTTCTGCATCTGACTCTGCTTCTGTGAAGGGGGAACCAGCATAAAAGCACTAATACTGACTGATGTGCAAAGGTCTGAGACCCCAGTCCTCACCATACTCTCTCAGGATACGTCTTAGGCAACATACAGGAGGCAGGGGTGTTGAAAATGACTGCTGTCAGAAGCTGTGCCTGGCTTTAAATATTAATTAGTCACTCTGAGATGAAAATAAATGGAAAAGATGGTATGCTTTTCCACTATCAAGTAGAACCTTCCAACAGACAGAAAAAGGCTGACACATTTTTCAGTCTTCCTTGAGTATTCTACCAATGCATTTTGTTGTTTCGTTGGGGTTTTTTTTCCAAGTCAGTAATGATGAGAAGGAAAAGGGAAATCGAACATTTCACCAAGACACCGAATCGTTCCTTCCCTGCCATCCAAAGGGAAACTCAGAATTGGGATCTTTGCCATTATCAGTACAGAATCACAGAATCATCTAATTTGGAAAAGACCTTGAAGATCATCTAGTCCAACCATTACTCTAACACTAACACTTCTCAACTGCTATCTCTGCTTCTCAGTGCTATGTCAAGCCGACTCTTAAACACCTCCGATACCTCTGAAGCTGCTCCTGTGGATGCTTTGCGTAACAGCAAACAGTACTTGTCATACCTGTTTATGCAGAATGTTTTTCTTTTAGAGCTATGAAATGTGGCTTCACTGAATTCCTCTGAACTTTAACCAGAAAACTTGTACTACAGAAGTGCTCACTTTTGGTCTAAAGCAAAAAGCTACTTTTTTAGAAAAATACTACACAAAGAAAATGCAGCTCCAGGAACAGATGAAACACAAGGAGAGAGCACTAGATTTCTTTCTGTTTCCGAAACTAGCATTTCATCATTGTTAGAAGGCAATCTAAAGACTTTAAGGGAAAAGTGTCTTATTGCACAGCTTAAGCATAAGGAATTGAAACTTGAAAAACTGAAACTGAGAAGTCTTGTTAGCTAAACAGTATGTTCTGCAATACATGCATATGAACAGTATTTTTGAGACAAACCATTGCATCAGTTGTTTATGCTTTCTATTTGTTACCATTACCAGCCTGGAATTCAAATCCACTGATCTAGAGGGTGGATATGACCCTCCCCTTGGAGAAGGACTGACTTCCTTTAAAAATAAAAAATAAAAGAATTTTAAAAATTCACAGAGCAAAACATACTTTAAGGAAACATTCTGGAAATCTTACGTTAATTGTAATTTCAAAGCATTTGCTCTAAAGAGAAAGATATATAGGTGTGGAGATCTTTACAGGAAAAAAAAAAAAAAAATCTGTTTCAAAGAACTGGATGCCAAAGAGCTCCGTTTCTCTGCCAAGCTCCCTGGGAACCATCCTCTCCCATCTTTATTTCCTGGACTTTCTACAACTCCCCAGATCACCTCATTCCAGACACCACCTTCCATTTCCTCATCACCCAGCTTCTCCAAACACAGACTCATCCGTGACTTTATCCCACCCCATGTGCAGGTGTCCCCTCCCCTCTCTGCCACGTGCACTGATGTTCTCCACATACATTCTTGTTCTTCACTTCACCCTTGAATATCTCCAACTCCTTCACTGACTGGGCAATGCTTTCCACATCTTAAAACTACTTCTGGTGCCAAGGCCCAGTTTCTTATTCAGCATTAATTCCTTTGTTGTTCCACACTGAGCCCTTGGCTCTGTTGTTCCCCCCAAACAGACACACCTGCTCTCACCCTGCTTTACCTGCTTCTGAAGCCAAGACTTCTCCTCTCACCTGCTCCTGCCCCTGCTCCTTCCAAGCCATGCTGCTCATCCTCATGCACCATCTCCAATACCATGAACTTCATTAACTAAGAAAAATGCTTATACACTACACAAGCCATTAGTGATCAGTCTGGAAGTAAAGTCTATCAGTAACACTTTACATGTTGTAACAAACTCAGAGCAATTCTGCTTAAAAGTGGACTAGGCACGAAATTGTGCAAGTCTCAAGTACAGATAGTTTAGGACACCTGTGTAATGTATTAAATAAAGTAACAAAATAGAAAGTCTTCTGCTGAATGAGAACAACATCAAAACTGTCATCACATCACAACCCAGAAACACAGTTCTCCCAAGGTCCTGCCTCTTGCTACCATTTATTCAACCCATCTGGGTACACCCTCTGCATTTTTCTGTTCAGAATCAGAAACACCTCTGCAGAGGGGACACTGTCCTGCTAGAGGAGCTGTAGTACTCACACCTTCTCTTTCCTCCCTCATCTTTCCCCACTGCCCCATCAAACATACACTTACAAGCCAATCTATAAAAAAAGCCCCAATTAGGTGACCAACCTGTAGCAGCTCACACTTGGAACACTGAAATTGTTGCTGCCAGTGCCACAGCAGCATCCTCTGTCCCTCCATGACTGCTCTTTTTCAGACCATCAGCTCTCCCCCATCTCCCTATTCCCAGACACTTTGCTTCCTCATCACACCTCCTCCTCAAGCTGTCCAAACTCCGTAATTAAGTGGGCCTGAGCAGAAGTAGCGCTCACTAGCCAGAGCTGATACTCCTCTCAATTCCATCCATCAGCTGCCACCTGAGTGCGTATCCCTCCTAATCCTGAAGTGACTCAAAGTGTGAACAAAAGCTACAATCTCAAAGCCACATGTTAGAAACAGATAGGAAAATTAAGGAGGAGAATTACTTGGACAAAAATTATGGAGAAACAGTAGTGCAAACAGAACCAACTCACAGTCCCGTGCTCCAACAACAGGATGATGCTTCCCCCAACCTCTTTCCAGAATTTACTGCTGAACAGAATTTGTAAGGCCTTCATTATATTTTGTTTCACAACAGAAATTCTAGCCTCATTTCACTCTATATACTGTTATAACAGACAAGAAGTCCTAGTGATCACAGATGTAAGATTTGAGGTATCATTGATCTTGGTCACATCAGGTCCTCATATTTAAAGGCAAAAGTAGTCCAAGGATCTCCACAGTCTGAATAATTTTTCAGAATATGAAACCTTCCCTTTGCTATGGCTGGCAAGAGTGAGGTGAGGAAGACTCTGGCAATACCTTTATACTACATGCAGAAGAGACATTGATATTTAAATGCATTTACTCTACCAGAACTCCCAGTCTTCAAATAGTGCTAGACCTGACACCCACAGTGGGAATTACTAGTTACAAGCCTTTTTGTTCAACTGCAAAGACATTTTGCACTTCCAAGCCACCAAATCACCACAGTTGCTGTTCAGATTTATGCTATTCAGATCTAATGGACAAGTTTCTGGTCATGATCAGTTTGGGAAGAATATCCAGTGGATCAAAGTTGCCTGCTGTTTCTTGTAGGCATTTGAAATCGAGAGCTTTCCATTTATATGATCACATCTGTGAGAGCTAAATGCACAAAACTTACCTCTTTGGGCAAAGATGTTAACTTGTTTCTGTCGGCATTCAAATTGTTCAGCTTCTTCAGTTTTCCGATGCTCTTCGGCAATGACTGTGCCAACAAAACCAAAGGAATATGCAAACAGAATTTGTAAATTCATGAGTCATAACAAAACTTATCTCACTTTAGAAATTAATTGACTGATCCATTTTCAAAAACTGGAGAGTAGTTAACCTTCGTAACTACCAGGCCTTCCAAAGGAGATCCAAACTTTTATCTTGCAGTAGAAATATCCAGGAATGTCAGTTTCTAATACAAATTCACTCAGGAGTTACCTCTGCACTAAGATGATAGATAGATGCACAACGGCTGCATTCAGAAGCATGTATGCAGAATGTCCATATCTCTAAATAGCTAACTGAGAGGCAAGCTTCTGATTTAGGTGCTATGAACTGATCTCTGGAGAGGCATCTTTCCAGCAGGCTTAAGCTTCTAACTCAATCAAGCACCAACCTAACTTGAGAAATGCCCAAACATAGATTTTTATAAACACTTCTACTCTTCAAGTGTCAGTATCCTGTCAAGGTATTTTCTTAATAATGGAAGGGAACACCTAATGAAAGGAAGTCTAAGATTTTACTTTAATTGGCCAGATATCGTATTCAATACCTGGATGGAGAAGATCAGCAGAGCAAGGAACAGTACAACAGCAGCTCTGCAGCACTCAGGACTTAGTTTCAGCAAGTCTGATCCAGATAATGCACAGCAAAACTGGTAACAATGCAATGCAGCACACTCCACACTAAAAACACGATGAAGTAACTGATACCTGCACTCCAGGTGCTCCAATTCCCTTAGTGATCATGAAAGATTCAAAAGTGAATATGTAACCACTTAAGCCTTTGGAAGGGAGGATTGTTACACGTAACTTGATCTTCAGCATTCATTTAACAGGTTAGAAATAAGATGCATTTAAAGGAAACTCACTACTTAGCTTGTAAGGTTACTCACTGATACTACTGCTAAGTGATTCAGCAATTAGCAGCAGGACTTACTACTGCCAGCCATTTGAGCAGTCATGACCATGCTTACCTGAAGTTGGTTTTCTGTTAGAACTAGTTCAGTAAGGCTTTCGCAGTCTCCAATTGAATCGGTTAGTTGAATAAGTTTGTTCTGATCAACCTTCAAAATAGAGAGCCTCCTCAATTTTCCTGGTCAGAAAGAACAACACATTTGTTTAGCTTAATATCCTCCAATACCTGCTATAATTACATAAAATCATTTTGCTGCAAATGTTTTACAAATACTCTAACATAATTACTTTTTTTCAGGTAAAAAAAAAAATAATTCAAGCACTGCTTCACTTGGTGCTTGCACTATTTTTCAAGTTTATAAGATCACTGAATTAATATTCAATACAAATATTCATATTCAATATTTAAGCATATTACATCATATTAAAGTTAAAATCTGAATGGTACCCCATGTAAATGTCAAGGACATGCCTACCCAAAGGCCTATAAACATAAGAAAATTATCTATTTTTTTCCTCAATTACACAATGTTTACTCATAATGGAGTACTCAGAAGATCACCTATGCCTACTCAGCCACAGTAAGAAAGGCTTGCACAAGTGTCAGCTAAAAGTCAAATAGAATCAAGGTCTCTTTGTCCCGATAGAGAACCGAGTTAGTCAGACATGAAAGGTCCTTTTTCAGAATAGAAATCAAAACTTCTTGGAAGATCTTCTTCCCTGGAAGGACAAAATACTATTTCAGAGCAGAGAGATCACCTTGTTCTTACTTGTAAGAGGAAGAAATTTTTCACAATGAGGGTGGTGAAACACTGGAACAGGTCACCCAGAGGGGTGGTAGATGCCCCATCCCTGGAAATATTCAAGGTCAGGCTGGATGCGACTCTGAGCAACTTCATCTGGCTGAAGATGTCCCTGCTCATTGAAGGGGGGGTTGACTAGATGACCTTTAAAAGTCCCTTCCAACCCAAACTATTTTATGATTCTGCTCCTTTGTATCAGAATGATCTTTGGTGCAAAGTATTGCTGATCCAGACACAGCCCAAGACTGAGAATTCAGAAGACATCGCTAGCTTCTGACACCTCCCTGCCCATCCCCACACTGTCTTAATAGCTCTAATAGGCTGGCACATCAAATTCGCTGATGATGATAAATTATGAAGAGACAGCTGATACATGGTAAGATAGCAACCTAAACAGAAACCTGAGGTTCAGCAAGAAGTGCAGAACTCTGCACCTGGGCAGCATAACCCCCTGAACCAGTACAGGCTGGCAAGTGACAGGTTGTACAAGAGCCCTGCTGGAAAGGAGCTGGGGCTTAGTGCGGGCACCAGGCTGAATATGAACTAGCCGTCCTTTCTCAGAAATAAACATTGGCTAGAAGAATTACAGCCAGCAGATCAATGGAAGTTACTATATTCCATCTACTTGGCACCAGTGAGGCCACACCTGTAAAATCATGCTTAGTTTCATGTTCTGTCCTGTCTTCCCCCCTGACTCCCCAGCTCAAGAGAGATGCTTATGGGGGTCCAGCACAAAGCTCTCGAGATGACCAGGGCACATGTAAGCTGAGGCTGAGAGATCTGGTTTTGCTGACTCCAGCAAAGAACGAGCCAAGGGGGCATCCAGGAACAGCTCACAAGATGACAGAGCCAAACTCTTCTCTGCAGTGGCAGGCAAGACAGCAATGGCTACAAATCAGTGTGTGAGGTCCCAGCTGGACATCAGCTTCCTCACCAGGTGGTGCAGCACCGACACAGGCTGCCCAGGGGGTGCTGGAGCCATCTTTAAAGACTTGGTGAGACACAGCCACAGCTGACCTGACCTGCTGGTGGTGGTGAGAGCCCTGCTTTGAGGGCTCTACAGATCCACCAATCCAATAAGGATTCAGTGATCATCTGAGCTCCTCCTCCCAGTAGCTTCCATAGAGACCAGCGAGGTTCACTTCAACCACAATACCAGATTTACTCAATTTTACATAGTAAATCCAATATTACAGAAAAAAGAATAAGTACTATAGCCCTACCCAATTCTCCAAACACAAGTGAGCTATTATTCACATAAGTAGCAAATTTTTTTGCCTTTATAACAAAATTACATCCAGAAAATGTTACAAAACGAACATGCAAACTAGGCCTGTCTTGAAATGGCCTGGATGTTCGCAATCCCCTTCCCCAGCAAAGGATCCCATTTAACAGGATTCTTGAGAAGCAGCAGCTCCTCTAGTTCACCAGTTGGTGTTACAGACAAGATCCCCTCTTGCAGCTGCGTAGGCTGTAGCTTTCCAGAAGTTACAGCTCCATTTCTGATGTACAACAACTGTATTGGCCAACTAGTTTAGCATTAATCCTTTCTTAAGGCTCATATAGCATATGGAGGGAGGGGCAAGGTCTGTCCATTCTCTTACATATGCCTGGTTAAACCACATTCACAAGTTTTCCCTCCCCTACACCTTTATTTTTGGAGGAAAAAAAAAAATACTGGCAAGCAGAAGGCATGCTCTTGCAACATGAAACTGCAGAAAAACAGCTAATGAGTACTAGAGAAACAATGCCTCACTGACTCCTCATCACAGGGGTAAAAACATTTACCTTAAAAGAGGCACTGGTAATGCTTTAGAAAACACTCCTCAATTTTTAAACCTGGTTTAAGGGGTCAGACACAGAAAAGTTGTAGTTTGGATCCTCAAGGGTGAAGAGTAATTGGCTGAAGCTGGAACAGCCTTCCACTGGGTTCAGCATAGGATTAATCACATTGTCCAACTGAAGGTAATTACACATCCCCATTGGAAAGGGTTTCTTTTTTGTAGTGATACTGTCAGTCAATCTTATCCAGTGACCTACAGCTTGTTACAAGCTAGAATTTTACAATATTAAAGAGTTATGATGGTGATGTGGACACAGTAGGAACAGAGAGGAATTATTAAGTTCTATTTTATTCAGGTAGGTATCAAGTGAAGGCCAAAAAAGGATTACAAGGTAGTCATTATGCAGACAATTAAAATGCAAAATTAATAGAGCTATGCATTTCATACTAAGCAAAAAAAAAAAAAAAAAAAAAAAAAAAAAAAAAGCTGAGACAAGCTCATCTCTTGCATAAAAAGACTTCAAAAGACTTGAAACAAACAACTTCCAATTTAGAGTGGATTAAATGGTTCTGTGTGATAGCATTCACCCTGTACTTACCAATGCCATCAGGTAAGACCTGAAGCAAATTCTGAGAAACAAGCAAGTCTGTTAAAGAAGTCAGACCACTAATTTCTTCAGGAAGGCATTCCAATTTATTTTCAGAAACATCCAGACAAAGCAGGTTTTTCAGGTTTCCTACTTCCTGTGATACAAGACAAAAAAATTCAAGTCATGCCCAAACACATAACAAAGCAATTTGAAAAATGTACCATCGCAATGAAATTCCAGAAAGAAAAACAATTCTCTGTATGACCTCTAAATTGGCCATTGTTTGTATGACCTCTAAATGCAGAAAAAAACTTAAATAATTACATTTTACATAAGATAAACCAAAGTGACTCAGTCACAGTTTCTTGTTCTAATTATTAAGACTGGCTTCAATAGTCGGAAAAGACATGCTGAGTAAACCCAGGCAAGCACGAGCCAAAACTGGAGTTTTCCTCAAGGAAAGAGTGCAAAGTTGTTTTTTTTCAGAACTACAGATTATCAACCTCCACGTAATTAAAGCCTGCCCCTCCCAATTAACCCTAGGCAAATTAGGATTAGTTTCTCCTGGCTGATAAATCAACATGCCATGACATCCAGGGATTTCATATCTTCACATCTCCCAACTGCAACCAATGTAGAAAGAGGAATTGGGAGTGTTGCTCTAGCAAGCATACTTGAACTGCCAATTTATACTGCCATAATCTACAATTATTAATGATTACTTATTTTTTCTACAGTGGTAATCCACCAATTAGCTCAAAAGTCTGACAGAGAAATATCATTGTCCCTATTACCATCAGAGCACCCTCCCATTCCCCATGTACACAGACACCCCTATACATGCTCTAGAGCAGTTCTCATTTGAATCATCCAAATTGTTTAGTCATCCAAATCATCTTTCAGAGAACAGAATGGCTGGGACAGAAGTGGCCTTTTACATATATGTAATTATATACTTTTACACATATGAAATTTTCATACAGTGACGGCCTTGATCCTAACTCACACGATCAGTCCTTTTATTTTGGAAATGTTTGCCTCTCAAGAGGATCTTTCATTAAACACCCTTTACCCTACAAGCTCATATTTTTGGACATTAGATGAAATACACAGTAATGGCCAGCTTCAATGAAAACAGCTGCTGAAGTCACATTTGACATTTTATGAATTATTATCAGTGTTTAACTACATTACTTAAAAAATTATTAGGCTAAGCCCACAACAAAGTCAACAAAGCCCACTAAACTGTAACTGATTTCCAAGTTACACTGTTGACAATGAGATCAATACAGCAAACAACAGCAATCTGCTCAAGGAACAAGGAGAAAATGGATTTTGACTTGGCTCTAAAGGAAAAAGAGGGAAAAGAAACCATCCCACATGTTATCACAGTTCTTAAGAAAGGGAATTCAGAATGCTGTAAGCTTTAGATGCTAAGGTCCCTCATCCCATGACTGATGTTCAGATGGGGAAGTTGCCTGAATAAATCAAAATTTCCATTTATGGCAACAGTTCTATTATTGTACTTCTTCCAACCACTCTATTTGAATGGAAGAGGATGTTAGCCAAAAAAAAAAAAAAAAAAAAAAAAATCATCTTCAAAACTGTCAAAACTGCAATTTAGATAGATACAAAAGGTGAGGGTTAGCTCAGCCAACTAGTGGCTCCCTGATCATTGGGCCAGGGCTGTAAACAGAGGATGTGTCATACTATAACGTGAACAATGTGCCTGTTAGGAAATAATTGCTTTGCCAAAATGCTTAAAAGAAAAATGTCTGACAACATAGGATATTGTGTACAATCCCTTGCAGAGGATCTTATTAAGAGAAAATCCTTACACATCCAAAACCAAACCCAGGCAAAGTGAACTGTGAAAACTATTCAATTTTCAATCACCTCCCTACAGATATGAATGAAAAGGTTTTCTTTTAAAAGTATCTTCAAAACAGTACCATTAGAGCTCACATTTACCTGAGGTATCTCAGCTAATTGGTTTCCATCCAACCAGAGGTCTTTAAGATTGAAAAGTGCACCAATTGTTTCTGGCTATAATATAAAAAGTATAATGTTAAGTAGCATAGGAGCTTCAAGGAAAAACCAAATGGCTACCCCATAACTACAATCTGAGTAAACCAATCCTCACTCCAAGCACTATTTATAGAGGGACCACGGTTAAATGCAGCAAAGGTGACTCTAAGCACTTGGGAACTTCATCATACCAATTAATTATTATAGCTTAACAAACTACCATGCTTTACCTGACATGCACTAACAAACTGCATGCACACTCTTAATCTACTGCAAATCCAACATTTAATTGAGTCATCTTAAGAGACAGATATCTTTTGGTAGCTCTTTCTGCCACAATGTCAGACACTGCCATCCTCAAAAGTTTGCCTCAGTCCTCTCTCAAAGATTCCCACTTTGCTCAGCTGAGCTTTTGTCTGTGCTTAGCCCATCCATCTCCCTACAGAAGCCCATGTGTTCATTCTAACTGCAAGGGCAGACAGGAGTTTGTGCTCTTCCAATTCTTTTTCTTTCTGCAGAAAAAGTCAGTGCAGTGCTCTCATTTTCTAGAGATCAGCTGCAGTTTTTTGGATAAAGTAATATTGTGCTGAGGAAGACTAAGCAGATATGGGAAGCATCAACTCACTTCCAGAATTCATCTGTATGTATGAAAAGACTCTCCCTCCATACATTTTTCATTCTCCAATTTTGGACATCCTATTATACAACCTTTTTAATCTAAATGATGTGTAAAACAAGACCAACATGCACTTTCAGTGGCATGTTCTCTTACCAAGTGATAAAGTTCATTGTTTCCTAAATCAAGTTCTTCTAGTCGCTGCAGCTGGGCAAGTGATCTGTGAGATGAGATAAGTCAAAACAAAACCACATCAGACTAAACCAACAGAAACTCCATGTATTTGAATGAGCTCATTTTACTGAAATTTTTATTTCAGATTACAATGTATTGCAGACAGACAGTTATTTTACTGGGCACAGACTATCTACATAGTATCTTACTGAAAAAATAATTTGGTTTGTCAGTGTAACTGTATGCCCTTGAAGCTTAAAACTTAGTATAGGCAATCAAATCATTATTATTATTTACTTTAACCATCAGTCCCTTGGGGTAGACAATGCCACACAGTTTAATATACTTGGTTAGATTTACTTTTACGGGGAATTTACAGTTACACAACGGGATAAAAATTCCCCATGGTGATCACATGTAACAGTGTGAGTCGAGACTCAATAAATCCATCATTTGTTTTCTCAACATGATCCATCCATTTCTCAAGTATTTCAGGTTGGATTTGAGGATGCAAACAGAGAGAAGCTCAAAAGTATGTAAAAGAAGATCCCTAAACATAAACAGACACAGAGGGCCATCCTTCTACTTCAGAAGCAGTCTGTTGTAGAGTTCTTGCTTCCCTTCACCAAAGCCAAAGTAGCACAAAAGCCAGTGAGACTCACCAGCTACATTCCTGACAGTTAGAATTTTCCAGGAGCAATATAATTGCCAACATTTGTGATAGCTTCGTTCTGACACCAATGGCAAAACCTAGCTAGCAATTCATATCTTCTGACTGCTGACATTTAAAGTGCCTTGTGGCTCTCAGCTATAAACAGCTGCAATCAAGGTATTGTGTAGACTGACAGGAAAAAAAGGACCCCAAAGCAACTGAGGAAGAGATTCTGATTAAAATAGGTTAAAACTATTACAGTATCTATTAAATTATCTAAACAAGCAGAACAGGAGTCACCAAAACTCTTGCAAGAAGCAGCCTGGTAGTGAAGGAAGGAAACTCCTTCACTAGAGAAAGAACAGGCTTCTTCCAGGCAGCCAAAATATAAGATACCAAATTATTCTTACAAAAGACCACCAATTCCTCTGCCACAATACAGTCAGCACAGAGACATCTAGGCATCTTTTTTTTTTTTTCCCCCAAATCAGGGTGGGTAGATTCAGACTTCAGACATCAGTAGGCCTAGTTTGTCACCAAGGTTTTGATCTCCAGGTTTTGGAAGCTTTTGGTTACTTAGTCCTGAACACAAATGCTTATTTAAATGCTATGAAGGTCTAGAGTGGAAATCTCTGAGACCTACTACCCTACTTTCACAGTTACGAAATTTCAGCATGAGAACAACCCAAGCCACCACTCCCACTGCTGATCTGCTTGTTCAGTGCGAGCAGGAAGAAATGTTTGGTGCAGCTGTATATTATAAATAATATTTTATTAAGCAAAACCAGTCAACACAGACTGTGGGCTCCTGCTATTAAGTAAGGACAGCCAGAAGTAATGGATATAACTAGGTGTTGCTAAAACAAAGCTGTATCTCATACATGCTGTCAATAGGCACTGAGTATTTTTTCTAGCTGTCCTTCGGTTTCATATGGTAGCAGATTTTAAGAATAAGAATATTTTATGTTAAAATAATCAAACACATGAAATGTCACTTACTCAGGTAAATATGTCAGCAAATTTTCTCTAAGTTCCAGTGAAGCCAGGTTATAAAGACTAAAAAAAAAAACAAAAACAAACCCCCACATTTTAATGCCAGCTTACTATTTTGTATTTTATATTCCACACTTTCAGAAAAGTGGGTGTTTACACAGTTTAAAACAAAATTGCTGTGAGCTTTTTTGTTGTTGTTGTTGTTGTTGATTTAATTCAACCAGACCATCATGTGAAAGGCAGGATGCAAATACTGGAAGTTTTTGCTTATTTCTCTGTGATACTTTAACCCATTAAAGCTAGAAAGTAAACAGACAAAACACAACTTTCCATTTGTTAAAAGGTCAGTAATAGCAAGTTACTGAACAGAGCATAGTCATATGATTTGCATTTACTTACTCAGTTTCAGAATCTGGCGTGGACTATCAAAGTTACAGAGCATCAGGTAAATCCATCACTGTTCTAACAATGGCATGTTCATTACTGTAAGTGACATTATGCTTCTAAGCAGCTCACTTACTCCATATCCCAGGCTTTTACTAACATCACCATAGCAACATTCAGATTTTTCAGGGGTTTATTTATGACTAAATGGAACACAAGGAGTCAGGCATTATCCCAACACTATAATCTGCTCTAATCCTTCAGCGTCCCAGGGAAAAATAAAAATCAGATACAGTGACTGCAAATAAGTAGTTTCCTACAAGACAATATGTTCTGCCCTGATGTGCAGGGAAGGAGGAGAGTGTGCTAAGACTTAACATCTAGATTAAAAAAGAAATTCCACCAAATTTGAAACATATGTTAAATCTAAACCCAAAACATTTTTGTTTGTACACTTTAGAAAAAAAAAAAAACCAAGCCCATGTACCCAGACCACATAAAATTGAAGTATTTTTTCACTTGAAACAATACTAACATACTGAATTATGGGGTCATTAGTTAGCCCAAGTAAAAAAGCAGCTGGTAACTTGTATAAAACTGAAGAAAAACCTTCATGTTGTGACTCCAATACAGCTATCAAAGCAGTGAAAGCAACCTAACTGATGTAATGAGTTATTAAAAGGGAAAGAAGATTTTTCATGATTGACTTTAGATGGTGTCTGATAAATAGATCCTTATTTTAAGCACCTATTTTGCACTGCATGCAGAAAACAGTGAATGAAATCTCACAGGAGCTTTGATTAGTCTCAGCAGTCCTCTCCAACTTTTAAAATAAGCATGTATTACCCAATGGGTTCTGTATTCCTCCAGAAGAAATACAGTTAAAACATCCCATATAGGTGAAAATATTTTAGTAGAAGCCTATTACAAATCCAGTTAAAAGATAAGTGAGAATAACTTCTGAAATTCACAATCATTTGACAAAAATTAAGTAATAAGGAAGCCATCTTTCCAACGACACAAGAGAAAACTCTCACACAAAAATTTTAACACTATAAAATACAAGCCAAGATGGGACACAGTATCTGACATCCTCATGGAAACCAATCCAGTGGAGGGGAAGAGGGAAGGGGTGATGGAGAACTGTTTCTCTCTGAGAGAAACATGGGTCTGCTCATACTCACATTGCCACCCACAGACTGCCATTACATATTTGTTTACATGTCTTCTAGAAACCTATTCCAATCTTCCCTTAAATTTTGCACTTTCTCTTCAAGCCTGTATTAGGTGGGGCCCAAGATTCACTTTTACCAGGAGAACACAAAACAGATGCACACACCATCAAGCTGCCTTCAAATCTTGTGTTTACAGATCACCCCGCACCTCTGTATCTCCCTCCCCATCACATTGAAATGTTGATGAGTAAAATGGTGCAATCTCTTATTTTCTCTTCTTACATCAGACACCACTTCAGCCATGGTTAAACAGAAATCTTTGTCAGCAAAGCCACATTCAACAGCAAGACTTTGGGAACCACCATCTTAACCAGCCTCATCATATAATTAAACTGGGGCAGACCAGTGAATCAACTCAGGAAATTGATCCTGCTTTAAAATAACCCAGCAAAAAGGTAACGCAAATACCTAATCCAACATAGAATAAATCCCCTTAAACACCCAGGCCAGTGCAACTACCAAGAAGGCACAAGGAAGGCATCTATATTGCCCAAGCTAGCAGTGCTATGGGGACTCACTGAGTAGCTGTGCCCTTGTGGATACCCACCAACAGCTGTCTGCGTCCAACCATGTACCATGCCTTCTGGAGACTGACATTCTCTTCTTCTGGGGGTCAGCTACCTACAGGATTATGTTTGCGTCTTCAACGATACAGCTTTCTGGAGGAGCAATGCTTTATTCTATGGCTATTCTCACTTACAGAATGCTCACAAATGCAACTCTATCCTGAACCAAAATAAAGACACTGCCCTCCACCCCTTTAATCTAACCTTTCTACTTCTTCCAAAGTCTTGAGTCCAAACCCAAGTGGACCCCAACAGGCAACAAAGTTTCCCATCATGTAATGTAAAATAGAGACTAAGTCTATAAAGTTAACACCAGCAAAGCTGCTCCCTTAGATTGAGATACTATGTTTAAGGTGTATCCATCTGAAAGAGACACCAGAAAAATGAGAGGAAACGTTTGGCTCATTAAATTTCAACTAGTTACAGAAGTTGTTCCCATGTGCTGCAATTTAAAATGGGAAAACATAACAGTTACATTACAGAATAGCAGGCAAAAATGGAAAAGGCATGCTGATGTATTGAAGCACCAATCTCTGATTCATTACAGAGCAGAGGCGTAATTCTTAAATTTACCAACAGGTTCTTAACACACTGTATGTTCGCCAACATTTTTCTGCTTTTGACGTATGTTAAGAGACAGGATTTTCAATCATTTGCAAGAAAAATCCTAGATTTCTAGGAAAAATCCTAGATTCATGCTATTTTTCTGTTTGCTGATATAATAACATTCTATTCAGAAAGTGTAATTTTTCCTCTTCTCAAATAAAGATTCTTCATAATATACTAAATGCAATACATTTATTCTTTTCTCTCTGTCCTTAATTTTATGGATGCGCTGTTAGTTAAGAGTCTTTGTGAAGTTTTTGAAAGGAACTAAAAGAAGCCATACATTACGATTTCCAAATTTTTTCCTAATCATAATCTTTATCTAGGAGAGAAAACCAGTCATGGGGGGGGTTACTTGTTTCAACCCATAAAACACAAAGGCAACAGCAATCCAGTCTACTCAGACAGGAGACACAGTTCTGCCAGTGGCTGTTCACCAACTGCATTTAGAAATAGAAATGGACTGTAGAGCACTGCAGGTAGCTCTCCAGCACAAAGAAGCCATTCCAACTCCCCCAAAAACCCAACAGAAAATGTACAAAATGTCATCTATATTCTAAAAGGGAAAGAAAAACAAAACAAAACCCACAAACTTTCAAGTGCTCTTCCAAGACTACTATCATAAGAAGCTATTTCCAGAAACTTGTAAAAAGCATTAATATTGTAATAATTCTCACCACAAAAGCTACCACACACACCCCAAGCACTAAGCATCTGTGTGAAATTACTGAGCACAAGGTAAACCAGATGAAGGATGCAGTAATTGAAATAATTTCAAAGTTTTTCATCTCAGCATTCCAGGTGATTTCTGGTGTAAGGGTGGAACAGAGTAAAATTCAAAGGTACAACATGGCTAAAAATGTCATTTTCGGTATGAACCAGATACACTCAGTTTAGGTACAGCACTGAATAACTATAAAAATGCGTATTCATCATGTGAGTTAGAAGAACGAGAATAAATGTGAAATCAATAATCAAGAACAAAACTAATCTAATAACAACAATGCAGTCCATAACTGCTGGAAGTGTCTTTCCTGAACACTTCTGTTAGGATTTGAGAGAAACTCTCAAGCCAACATGGTCTACAGAATAAGATACACCTAGGGACCACCACAAATACTCCTTCATGTCAACCGTGGTTGTCTCCTCCAAAATAAAGGTAAGACTGGAACCAGTCGCTAACATCAGAACCAAAGCATGTTCTTCTTCCAAAGCAAGTCTGTTTTTCTTTAAATTAACTGCAAAGATATTATCAATAGCTACACGCCCTACAAAACAACCATTTCCAAAAAGTAGGTAACTGTGGACAACAGAAACTCATTGCAATCGGTAGAACATGAACAGCAGTTAAAAAAAAATAAAAAATAAAAAAAATAAAAATAAAAGAAACAGAGACATGATCCCTAGTTATCCTGGATGAGATTACAGTATTTTCAGCGTACAACATACATTAAACCTACTCAGTCTTGTAAAGTTAAAAAATACAAAACTGAGAGGAGTTATCCTAGTACTTTAACTTTCTCAGGGACAGCTGTATCATTCCTGTAATCAAGGAGACAAAAAGCCTTAAGAGTGACAACAGACCCATTATCTGGCCCATTTTATCCCCACACAGCTTGCAAGAGGACTGTGAGCACTCAAGCCCTTGGGGTACACCAGCAAAGGCTTCTGAGGAAAGCACTGGGCCACGTGCTGTTTTCTTGTGAAAATGAAATTAAAAACGTAAAGGTGGAAAAAGAAACATGGAAAAAAAAAAAAAAAACAGTAGGAAGATAGATGACAAAAGGACTATTATCAAAGCTAAAAGTGCTTAGTCCAATAAAAGCTGGACAACAGCCTTCTCTTATTTGTGTAATGAAAGTCTCACATATTTTGACCTTATGTCAAGAGCACAGCACTGCTGAGCATGCAAGACACGAAGTCAGGCTTTGGGAAACAATGGAGCAGAGTTGGAAGAGGTAAAGATCTAAAACACCTGCAGAACTGCATGGCCCCAAATGCACCCTTTCCAGCAAGTTTCAGCTGGTTAGGGGAATGCAAAATCCCAAATGTAATTTGGGTAAAAGCAATGCATAGAGATCTTTTTCTCACATTTGTAAGACTGCAAAGAGAAGGGTAAGACAGAAGCATGGGCATGGGTTCCATATTTATACAGCACAAGTGAAGGTCCTACACAATAATGATGGTTAAGGTGAGAACACAGTATAGATTCTGAATTTGATCTGGTATTGTATTTTTTATGCAGCAGTAGCCATGGCTACAGAACACAGTCCAAGGATGATGCATACAGAAATGCAACACAAAGTCTGTATTCTGGCTACTTCCACCAGTTCCAAAGGACTTCAGCTTGCTGGGCCAGAATCTAAAGATTACTGATAATGTCCTGCCCCTGCATCTCTACCCAGCACGTACACTTTGAAACACTCAGCATGACACTAGACTAGGAAGGAAGAGAGTTTATGCAATTCATTCTCCTTTTTGTGCAGAAGTCTTCCTTTTTATCAAGGGTCTTCCAAGTGATGAGAGGGTTAACTGTGGTACTCTTGACAACAGCATACAAAATGCATGAAACTAGCCATGTTTAAATATATAGCAGCCCAACCCCACTGACTGAATAAAACTATCAGTAACATGTATGATCCTCTCCAGGACACACCAGTTAGGTGACCAGTCATTCATCTGACAGGATCCTATTAAGTTACTCCCATCCCAAAAGGCTTCTACCTGCAGACTGACAATTCATTGAAAGCCTGACATTTAGCAGCCTTTTTACCCCCAGGAAACGACAGGGTTAATCAGTTAACTGCAAAGAGATTATCAATAGCTACATGCCCTACAAAATAACCATTTCCAAAAAGCAGGTAACTGTGGACAACAGAAACTCACTGCCATAGGTAGAACATGAACAGCAGTTTAAAAAAAAAAAAAGATAAAAGAAACGGAGACATGATCCCTAGTTATCCTGGATGAGATTACAGGGTTAATCAGACAGCTCTCAAAATGCCACTTACTCAGACCGTAAGTATTCAACGGTATAGTATACACCTTTGGGACAGGCTCCTGTTCCAAGTCACTCCCAAAAGCAGTCTCTTTCTCTCACCCTCTCCTCATTGACTGTTTCACTGACTACAGAAAGAGCCTGAAAAGTTGAGTCTCCAAACTCCAACTCCTATGCCAAATGAATCCTGAAAGGCATGGACCTGTTGGAGCAGGAAAAGGCCATGAAAATGTTAAGGGCTGAAACACTTCTCCTATGAAGAAAGGTTCAGCGTGGAGAAGCGAAGGCTCTAGGAAGACCTCATTGCAGCCTTTCAATATATAAAGGGGGCTTATAAGAAAAATGGAAACAGACTTTTTACCAGGGACTGCAGGGACAGAACGAGGGACAAGTTTTAAACTGAAAGATGGTAGGTTTACACTGAACATGAGGAAGAAATTTTTTATGAGGGTGGTGACACACTGGCACAGGTTGCCCAGAGAAGTTGTGAATGCCCCCTCTCTGGAAGTGTTCAAGGCCAGGCTGAATGGGGCTTTGGGCAACCAAATCTAATGAAAGATGTCTCTACTTACTACAGGAGGGTTGGATTAGATGATCTCTGAAGGTCCCTCCCAACCCAAACCACTCCATGACTCTATGAAATTGGGTGCTTAAACTTCAGTGGTTTCAAAAGTTTCTGTAGCATACATCCCTTTCCAGAGTTAACTATCACTTCAGTTCTTCCCTGAGTTTGCCTTATTTCACCCACACACAGTTACTATACCCACCAGGACCCTATCCTCCCTCTGTCTGAACAACCAGCTCCATGATGATTTTCGTGTAGGGTCATTTCCAATGCAGCAATACTAACCTTACAAGGAAGGATTATGCTTCCTGAATTTCCTAAGGTTCTGTTAACATATAACCATGCAATTCATAGTCTATATGCTCCTGGTATGCATTCTGCCCTCCTTTTTTAAAATGTTCAGCATAACATGCTTATTTTCCTTCCAACTACTGCTTAATGCTGCCATATAATTAGACAAAATTATCATGAAAGAACCTTAAAATTCATATCCGTTATACAGTAGCCTACAAATAGTAGAGAATTGCATTTAGTTTCCTTTTCTCGAGAAGAATATTACACAAAAAAATCTAGCTTAAGCTTAAAGCATTTTTTTTTTATCAAATGTCAGTTTTAACCAGTCTTCTGCCTCTTTGTTTGATTACCCTTTGGTTATAGAAACCTGTTTTACAGTGTGAATGATGAAGAAGAACACTAATTAATTTTTGTAAGATTACTCTAATAGAATTTAAAGAGAGAGACCTTAAGCCCACACCATACTGAATCCCAAAAACTTACATGAGCCAGAAATCACCGGAAATATTAATTTCTTAAATAAGGGCATTTAACCATTTCAAAGTAAACTACTTTTACACACATTAAATCCTACAGTTCTACCTTGGAATGTAAGAGATGTTGTAAAAACTGCACAGCAAGGTAACTAGATTTAGTTTTGATGAAACTGTTATTATGTCTCACCAGTAGTGTTAAAAACCATTCTTCCAGAAGTCATCTTTGAGAGCATTCCCCCTTCTCTTTTTTGGAAGTAAAGCAACTTGTAGCAACTTTTGTCTAAGTTAAACACTATCCTTTCCTCTGTAGTTTAGATATCTAATGTGTAAGGGAAAGGCACATGAGGCTTTCCTTAGCAGTCCACTTTCAGAGTTTGACAAACAGGACAGTATTCTAGTGAGAACAATTCTAGTAAGAAAATCTGAAAGTACGGATTATATGCCTAATATTTGCCACTTTCTACAGAGCTGGGAAAAGCAGACACAAATTATGAGGGGAAAATACTCCTTCTTTGGAAGACTGATTTTAAATAGCCACAAAAGAAAGTAAAGTTGATAATTCTGTCATTCTAGACTTAAACTGCAAAGATACTGAAAGTCAGAGAAAGAGCATTTGCATAGCCAGTTACTTGAATTGAATTGAAATGACAATGACTTGAATTGAATGACAATGCCATTAATTGGCTTGTAAAAAGCTACAGATCTTCCACAAGTGATAACAGAAGGATAAAAAACATTAGTATCTTATCAGCCATTAACTGGAGGAAAGACTAAACAGACAGCCAGTAGTACAAATTACATCCAAATTTTAAAAACAGAGGAAAGTTCTGCAGTTTATGGCCAATGAATTCCCTAAATTTATAATAGAGGTAGTCTAAGCTGCTAATTAAGACTAGTTTTCTACATAAGCTTGGTTTTCAAGTTGCTGAGAGTTGCACTCTCTCACACACACACACAAAAATGTGCATGGTTCAAAAAAATGGACATGAACACCAAACTCCCTATGACCTTCAAAAGGCATCATTAAGAAGAGAGAGATTTGTAATTACAGCTCAGCTTGCTAACTTTTGAAAGCTTTAACTAAACATTCTCCAGTTACCTTATCAAGATTAGTGCAACAGGCTGGGGAGACTAAACCGATTCATTATTACAGCAAATTTCATTTACAAAATATCTTCCATTCCACTCATGCAACGTCAATCTTCAGCAACACAAATAAAAAAAATGTATTACATTATTTAAAAAAATATATTGCTAAATATATGTTAAATACTTCTTCCTTGTGTTACATACAAAATGCAACATCTCTTATTTAAAGGCCAGAGGGCACTGCAGTGACTACTACACTGTTAAACAGTGTTCCTGAAATAAACTTTTGAGTTCCTTAACATTCAGTTTTGCCATTTGGCAAACAGCTGTGATTAACCTACCTACTCAAACTCTGTAAATATTACTCATCATGCTAAATTCAGGTAAGTCAGAGTGAGAGCTTTTAATACTATTTATATCAGCCTAGCCAAACCATCTACAAACAGTTCTCCTTCCATGTATTTGCAAGATAAGCCTCCCCATCATTTCTGTTGTATCACGTAAGACAGTATTTTAATCAGACATTATTATGCTAAACCTTAAAACAGAATTACATTGTCTTGTTCCACGCAATTTTAAGAGAATTTGCCATTCTGTATGATGCTACTAGATGTATACACTTGGGGCATCCTAGCATACACTAAGAAAAATACAATCAAGGACTGGCCCAGGAATCCATTATCAGAATAAGCATGCCATTCTGATTGGCTTCTGGATCATCTGCATTGAGTACATCAACCTTGCCTCTGAATACCTTTTATTCTCCAGCTACTTCTATTCAGATCAATATTAAAGATTCTGAGTTCAGAAGTTGCTGAAAACTTCAAAACCTCTAAAATTAATCACATATGTATCTAAAAAACCACCAAGCTCAATGACTTTGTTTTTCCAACATGAAATCTCTGGATATTTGTGTTTCCACCACTCTTGAAAAGCATGCCTATTACAAATCTTTCCACAAAACAATGCTCCGAAGTGCAGCAACATTTGCTGTATTCTTTTCGTTATGTTCACTATCATAATGAAATGCCTATTCCAGCATTCTACCTGCTAGCTGCAGATGTGAAGAGGAAAATTTCTCTGCTTACCTGGTAACTCCCTTTCAGTGGTAAGGTCCACAGATCCATTCAGCCTGCTTGCAGCTTGGGGGTAAACCAGACTCATCAGTCATCAGCATCAGAAGAATATCCTTCCCACCTAAAGAAATTCACCCCTCCCCACATCAGAAGTTTCTAAACCTAAAATAAAACTATTCTACTTTCTTGCATCACAGACTGGGCAGATGTCTGAAAAAAAGGGGAGGGGGGGAAGCTGTGAATGATGGGGATACTGCAAATCATGATATTACTATGATCTTTCGTTGAATCCTCAGAATTTGGAAATCATATCCAAGCAGGAGACCATCTGTACATTTTAGAGTGGGGGAACAATAAAGATTGTGTATGGCTGAGAAAATCTTTATTTGCTGTGCTGGAGTTCAGACAGGGAACTTCCAAAACACTCTACCTGCTAATCAGTAATGATCTCATACTTCAAAGATTGGCATCCAAAAAAAGAAGATGTAATCTTTACCTTTTCAGGCACAGACAAAACTGCTGAAAAAATGGTGAAAGCTAAAAACTGGATATGAGATAGATGTCTAGTGTGCTAATGGGCAGCAGGCCTTAGATCATAAATTAAAGCACAGTAGTAAAGCTCTGCACTTTGCTTCAGCTGTTAAAGAAACGTTGATTTTGTTGTCCCCACAGAGTTTCACAGATAACCGTCTTTTTCAAATACATATTTCATGCTTAAATGACTGGTTTTTTGGCTAGGGCCAATTCCTTGTGAAGAACCTATCTGAGAGTCCAATGCTAGTTTAAACACTGGAGGCACACATAAAAGGTTTTCCAAAGAAGGTACCTGAACTTCATTCAAGCCTAAGAACCACAAAGAAACAAACATACAAAGCTGACACAAACTCTCTTCTCTCTGTAGACGTTAAGCCACGAGAGCACTGTATGGATCTCTAAATTCCCAAATCTTTCCTGGTAAAAAGCCAACATAACAGTGGGCTGGGGAGGGGGGGGGAACTAACCCTGAAGCCGATGCTACAGAATGAACATATATGGACAGAGAAGGTGCTGGGGACAGACACACATTAGATTATTCATACTGCTGTGAGGTATGACCTAGGAAGACTTAGAGAAAAACAGCCCGATTTACCCAAATACCCTTAATACAAATACTCTGACTTTTTTATTTCAATAAAAAGTCATGCCCTGGTTTTTGGGTGCTACACAAATAAGGAAGTATTGAAAAAAAATCCTGGAAGCAAGTGGAAATTTCTAAATGCTACCTATGCCAGGAGAAACAGGTTATACTTGCTTGTTGGGCAGCTCCACAGGCACACACAGTCCTGCAGAATAGGCAATGAAATGAGACTTCTCATTAGACTGAGAAATGCTGTAAAAGACACTCCCACTCACTGCTTAAATTGTGTAACTGGTTTCTCCAAATGGTTCAACTAGCCAACAGGACAACTCTTGCTCCAAGCTGCACCCACCTAATTATTACCTAAAATATCTCACCTGTATTAGCATTCACTGTTTTACTCCAGATAGCAACAACTTCAGGAGTTAAGAGAACACAAATCACTGAGAAACACAAAAAATAGCACTGGTAATACTAAGACATCTAGTCTGTCATCAAGTCCTAAAGCAGTGTGTCACACATCTAAAACAATACATGAGCTTAAAAGAAGAATGCTTCATCTAAAAGGGAGAACTTTCAACACATATACCAGCACTGGATAAGCAGACTGAAGTGGTCATATGGAAGAAGAAAAGCTGACATACAATGAGTATAGCTATGCACAACCAAGAGGAAAGACAAAATGTTCAAGGGAGGCCTTGTCTATGTTCTTCAAATGTCCAGCTGGCACCCTTAAAAAACATTCCCATTAGCGACCCAAAGGAAAAGAAAAATAAAAAAGGTTCATACAGAAAAATTCTTAATGGCACAGTAAAAATATAAACAGCAACTCTACATTTCAATGGCTTGAACAAGTTCAGATACTGGCCTGCGACAGTGAAACTGAAAACTGGCATTCATCTCATACATCAGGCCATGTGAAAAACCAGACTGGATATCTGAATTCATGAGGAAGACACACTTCCACTAATGGTTCACTGCAAGGCAATTCATGTCTATTATCTGCCATTAGGAAGAACCTCCTAAGTAACCTTCAAAAGTATTGCTGTTTGGAAAATATTTGCCATTACATTTGTTGCTTTCCTGATTTAAGACAATAGGGCAAATTTGCAGTGCCACAAGACTTTAACTGGGTAGCTCAAAAAAAAAAAAATAAAATAGAGAAACTAAGTACATACTGATCACTGTAGTACACAAAGATTAATTAGAGATTTCATTGGTTGTATTAGGCAGTTTCCCAGACAAGAGTACAAGACCATAAGAATTTAGGGCACATTTCCCTAAGTTTCCACATACTCTAGTGGTCAGAAGACCAGCAGCAAGCACAGGGACTTCGAGTTTTTCCCAAATCAAGCTCGACTGTAGCAGAACAAATTACCAGTAAATATTTGGTTGCTATTTGACAGATCTCATACAGAGCACATAGGTTGAGCCTATTTTATCATATAACACCATGGATTATTATCCAAAACACACAAAAACTCCAGTAAGGCATTTGCAAACATATCCAAACACCTCTAAGAGCCTTACTTTATCTCTTCAGCCAGAAAGACACAATTAGCATTACTTTATAATTCCTAGCATTTTTTGGGTCCCAGCAAGTGCAGAGGGAAAAGAACAGACAACAGAACGAAGGCCATAGGTAGACAACCTTTGGAGAAGCCACAGAGCATTTCACTGCTTTTAGCAAACATAAGGCAGTCAGATGCACCATCAAATTCACATGCAATAAACGATGATGTATTGGGTTTGCATGACAGGTTTTGGTAGTAGGGGGGACTACAGGGATGTTTTCCGTGAGAAGCTGCTAGAAGCTTCCCCCATGTCTGACAGAGCCAATGCCAGCCGGCTCCAAGATGGACCCACCACTAGCCAAGGCCAAGCCCATCAGCAACAGTAGTAACACCTCTGCAGTAACACATTTAAGAAGGGGAAAAAAACCTACACAATGCAACTTCAGCGAAAGAGAGAAGTGAGAGCCACAACTGTGCAGACCCCAAGGTGAGTGCCGGAGGAGGGGCAGGAGGTGCTGCAGGCACCGGGGCAGAGGTTCCCCTGCAGGCCGTGGGGCAGCCCATGGTGAGGCAGCTGTGCCCTGCACCCCTGGGGGGTAATGGGGGGGCAGAGACCCACCTGCAGCCCGGGGAGGACCCCACGCTGGAGCAGGGGGATGCCCCAAGGAGGCTGTGACCCCGTGGGAAGCCCACGCTGGAGCAGGCTCCTGGCAGGACCTGTGGTCCCATGGAGAGAGGAGCCCACGCTGGAGCAGGTTTTCTGGCAGGACTTGTCGCCCCATGGGGGACCCACGCTGGAACAGTTCCTGAAGAACTGCAGCCTGTGGGAAGGATCCGTGTTGGAGAAGTTCATAGAGGACTGTCTCCTGTGGGAGGGACCCCATGCTGGACCAGGGGAAGAGTGTGAGGAGTCCTGACCCGAGGAGAAAGAAGCAGCAGAGACAACAGGTGATGAACTGACCAAACCCCCCATTCCCCATCCCCCTGCACTACTGCAGGGAAAGAGGCAGAGAAAATCAGGAGTGAAGCTGAACCCAGGAAGAAAGGGGGGATGGTTTTAAGACTTGGTTTTACTTCTCGATTCTATTCTGACTTGATTGGTAACAAATTGAATTTATTTTTCCCGAAGTCAAGTCTGGTTGTCCGTGACAGTAATTGGCGAGTGATCTCTCCCTGTCCCTTATCTTGACCCATAAGCCTTTTTTTTTTTTATATTTTTTCTCCCTTGTCCAGCTGACAAAGCTGAATGATAGAGCAGCTTTGGTGGGCTCCTTGTGTCTAGCCAGGGTTAACCCACCAGAGATTAAAATTCTGTGAACTAAAAAAAAGAAAGCTGTACTTGTTGGTAGCCAGACTGAATAAAACACATCCATTACTTACAGATCTAATGCCAGAAATTTGACAAAATTCACTCAGAAGTAAGTGACCCATAAGGACCTCAGGTTGCAGTTCTAACTGGTTACAAACAAGACCTCCCAATAATTTCCAACTGGAACCAGACAGGATCCCATTCTCTCCATCACCAAGACATTCCCCAAGAGGCTTCAAGAACAGTTACATTTTTGGTGGACATCTCATGAGTTTTCCAAGTGTTACGTTAATACTCTTCTAACTGGAAAGCTTGTATCTTTAGCCCAAGCTCACCGTCAACTTTCCAACTGCCATATTCCCACATACTGTGAATACCTAACAAGCCAAAAGCAACAGCCCCACACATTTGCCTCTGTTTCTTTAAGCATAAATCTGGTAGTAGAAATTTCTACTAATGAGATTAAAGTTGTTTTGTAAAAATACAGTGTTCATATTCTAGATAGCTAACTTGGGAACACTTCCCAGATCAAAGACTAGCCATCCAGGAGAACTCACCAAGACCACCAGGACAAGCATATGGCTCTTCCCAAAGCAAGGGAGGACCTCTGGTTTTCAGCTTCAGTATCAGGAATCAGATACAGACTTTGAGGGAGGACAGGTTACACCACTCTGTTCTGCAATAGCTCATGTAGGGCTGAAATAGTATCACAGCATTTCCCTGGACTTCTAGGATCAATAATACGCAACCTTTAACCCTTATTCTTGCACAGCTCCACATATTGACATCTTTGCAAGTGTCTGGTATTTCCATTTTAACCAAAGTTGTTTCTAGTCATTTGCTCCAAAACAGAGGCTATCCCCACGCACGCTACCAAATGACAGGCAGGACAAGCAAGCAGCCAGAGCCACTGTAGTCCTCTCAGGGAAACCAGCAGCAACCTTCTTCTAGCTACTGTCTGCAAAGCAGCAGTCCACCTCATGTTTTGGGAATCGTTTCAGCTTGTCATGCTTCTTGTATTAATTTTCAGAATCAGGCAAGATCCCAAATTTTTTGGCCTTGGTTTTCAGTAACCGCAAAGTCTGAGCAAGCCTGTTCTTAGTTGCCAGTGCTGCAAAAAGCTGAATGAAAAGTTTTGTGAACTTTTACAGAAAAAGATGACTGTCACAAAAGCCCTGGCCCATGCAATTTTTAGGTAAGACTTTGCCATAGTCACTGGGCGCACATTAGCTGTACCTGTTAGTGCTTGCGGAAGGTTTCAAAAGACATTTTCCACTTCTGCTGCTGATGGAGTGGTGCCAGCTGACAGCTTTCGTACCCATGGGAAGTGGCTAAAGCAATGCCGGTCTGAACTTGACTAACACTGCAGGAGTTCTTAATAATACAATCCCTTCTGGAGGACTCCTCTGTTTAGAAACAGTTGGGTTTTACTGTTAGGGACTGTGCTGACTCCCCGAAGAATTCATGTTAGAAATATTCCACTTTATGAAAGGACAGCCAAGATTAATAGGCCTCTACTGATACTCATGACTTAACATCTGAATTACTGTAGTTTTCTGAAGAAAGACGGAAGTGGTTCAGTACACAGCAACTTAGAACACTAAGGATAAGGTAACCATAAAGGTAGGTGCAAATAATTAAAAAAAAATTTAAAAAAAAAAAAGTTGGGGGCAAGAAATAAAATATAAAGAACAATCAGGTGCTGCAAGAAATTTCAAATTCTCTAAATTGGTATGTTTCCCAGAAAAAGTAACAAACTATAGCCTTTTCTGAGTCAAAGCACAGATTTCTTAAGTTCTTTGAAGACTCTTCCTAAAGCTGGAAGGGCAAGTTAGACTCTTCACCCTGGAAAAAAGCAGCTGGGGATATGATAGAACACTACAAAGGCATCGATGGTAGGTCAAGTGCACAGGCAGCTGCTCTTTGCCTTTTCCAATACTATGGATCATAGGCAAGGTAAGTAGAGTCAGGCTCAAAAAAAAACAACAATAAATCAATGCAATGGGTAATAGACCTGTGCAGATATTTACCAGAGGAGAATACTAAAGATGCCTACATAAGCCCAAGGAGAAACTGGACAAGTACATGGAAGAGAGATTCATTACGTGTTACCATTTAGACAAACCAAAATCCAAAGCTCAAGAAATCCTCCAAACCAGAAACAGTCAGGAGATGGAAAGAGGAGTAATCAAACACACACTTTTCTCCTTAATTCTCACTAGGCATCTACTTACTGCAACTGTAGAAGAAAGCTGGGCTAGATGAGCCTTTGCTCTGAACCAGCACAGCCATTCTCACATATTCAAGTGAGGAGACATGGAATTACCTCTTCTCCTTCGAAGAGATACCATTCTTTCCACTAAGAGGAGAGACTCCCTTCTGCAAGTGTGGATGTTCATTTCAGTCAAAATAAGACAGATAAACAATGCCCACTTTACTTTCCATGTGTCTCCACTTTGGAAGTCTGTCCTTGTAACTCTGCTCTACTTCCAGAGTTAACAAATACATCTTAAAAGCTTATCAAATTTCATTTTAAGAGCCGTTCAGTGAGTTTTCATCTCCACAGCTCCCCCACTAGAGTTTTTTTTCAGAACCAGACTGCTCCTATAGTTAGGAACCTCCAAATTTCCATCCCAGTCACAGTCAGCTTTTACCCATCTGTTCCTGTGCCAACAACTGTCTGGTTTTGAGCTAAGCTGCAAGCTATCTGACATGTTCACAATAATGGATCAATGGCTGCTACAAAGAAGGAAAGCAAAAGGTCAGATCTGCATCACAAAATACATATTTAATTTTGCACCTAAACTTCCAAGTTATTCCCAATCCCATTGAAGAGATGCAAAACATACACACACGATTCAAATTCTGCATTAGCCTGTTAACGTCAAGTGAAAATACAAAGGGATTTTTCTTAAACAGATCCCTCAGAGTGGAAAGATATAAAAAATAAGCACAGACCTCTAAATAAGTTTATAGATATATTACTTACAATTATGCAAGTCATTTATACAAGAGGCATAACAATAAAGAGAAAATAAATTAAGATAGTAATAAAGTATAAAAAAACTTACTTCCCAATGTTTTCAGGTAGTGCTTGCAGAGAGATGTCATTTACCGAAAGACATGTTAGATTCTGTAATTCAGGAAAGCTTTCGGGTAACCTATGAAGATATTAATTCAAATCAAGGACTTCCAGCAGAATTATTCACTTTCATGTAATACATACTGGAAAAGAGAATATGTAGCGGAAAACAAGAGTCTATTTAGCAAATACACATAGAGGGAAACATGCCCAGACTCCAGCATGACTCAGAAAATTCTGAGGATCACTGTAAGAAAAAAAAAACGTGACTTAGAGACTTTAAAGCTTCTTCTATGTCAAAGAACAGGTAATATCCCTGTCTCCTAGCCCCTCTCCTACCAGTCATCAATTTGCAACTTTAAACAGCTACAGGGCTTGAGAACATTTTAAGCATTTTAACAAGGTTACAAAAAACACATATTAAAAAAACCTTTTTTATTATTTTCCTATATTATCTATATAGTAAAATCATTAAATTCTTTTTAATCATGCTTCAGCTACATACATGCTTACAGCACCGCCATTTTGTATTAGCTACTAGGCTGCTCATCAATTGCTGCTTTTTGAAGAAACAGTCTGTTCACTATGAAGACAACACTCCGCTGTTAGAGTATTTCACATTTACTGTTTTACAACACAACAGCATGTAAGCCCTCCCTTCTTACACTATAAAATGCAGCCATATGCAAAATATTCTGAAAGTTCCCAAAGCCTTTAGGTCCATCTCCCAGTCCGTCTTCTGCAAGGCTTGACTTCCCCTCCCCTCACATGGACAGATTCCTGTACCACTCACTGCTCCCTGGCAGCCAGACTGCATGCACTAAGCAACTCAGCTTGCAGCTGCACAGGAGACATGGTGGGATAAAAGGGGCAATCAGGTAGAGGAGGAGAAGCCCCTGGCCCAGCCATTCAACTTCTGCTTGATCCCCAGAGCATGCAACCTGAACTCAAGCTGGAGCATTTGGTTTTGTTCCTGCTCTCCCCATCACTCAGCTCAAGGCACATGGTATGACCTGCAGGCAACTAGCCAAAAGGAGATGCACACCTACTGGCAAATACAACTGTGCATGATGGGGAAAGGGAAAAAAACAGATTACAATCTGTCTCT
>NW_020799097.1:25943133-25955924 GCF_003259725.1 Athene cunicularia | reverse complement strand
GGGGGGGGGGGGCGCAGGGAAGGCTTTTCACATGCTCAACTCCATACTGCACTGTTTGTCATTTTCTGGACCTTATTAACAGAACATGCTCACTATCTCCAAAATGTGAGCTCCACTGTAACTATTCATTACTGTTTAGGCTCTGACAAGTTTGAGACTGGAGTGAAATGGTCTAATTGTCTTTTGGTCAGCCCTGAATTGGACAGGTGGTTGGACTAGATGATCACTGTGGGTCCCTTCCAATTGGAACTATCCAATTCTAAACTATCTGTAGCATATAGTAGACTTCCAGTCTAATCTACAATAAATGTGCCTGCTTTTTATTAATATAAACCTGAAATAATCTGAAAACAGCTGGAAAAATGGTCTGCCAGCCACTTCTAATGCCGCAGGTTCATCAGTGATTAAGTATGACCATGAGGCAACATACTATATTAGTGGTAGGACACTGATTGGGAAGATCTCCAGCTGGCTTTTAAGCTTAGAGGAAATAAGGACAAGAATCAATGGCTAAAAAAAGTTCCAGGATACCACACAAAAAGGGAAATCACTACTAGGCTTTCCCACTCTGCCTGGGCAAATTAGTGCCAAAGCCTACAATGTTGTTATATGATTAAAACTGAAATTCTGGATCTTATCACAGAAAATACCTGGCAACTGTGTGTAAACAGCTTCTGGTGTCTGTGTTTTCAAACTGAGTAAACTGCTTGGAGTGATGTTTTCCAGGACACACATACACTTTGGAGCCACTTTATCAAGAATTTTTAAAATTCCCTTAAACTCTCAACAGAGAGTTATGAGGTCTATTTCAACCCCATCAAAAAGCCTTTCAACTCTTTTGTTAATTCCACTCAGCTGTAGCTGTGCATTACAACTACTGTTTAAGGAAACACACTACTTGGGCCCCAGGCCTTATGCAGCACACAAAATGGAGAAGGCTAACTAACACACAACTAAAGGCAATTTTGATTTCAGTACCATGAGATGCAGCTCTGAACCTTATGTCCTGCACACTGATGCCTGGGAAAACACTGTTCGGTGACCCTCACCACTTGTGTATCTAAATACCAGTTCAGCCTCCATTTGCTCTACTGGATTTTTGTGGTATTATTATCCTCACTATATAAATGGGCTACAGAGGCACAGGGTCCCTGATCACAGCTGTCCCTTTAATGATCAGAGATGTGACTTTCCAGAGAACTTAGGACGCACTCCAGTGATATTTAAAGTGCACTTCTGAAAAATCTCAGCTGCACACGTGGGAGAAACTGCCTTGCAAAACCTCAGGAGCTTCTTAAGATCACTCTCCTATTTGTTAGCACTCCTGCACTCCAGTCAGCCAGCAAGTATTCCTAGCCCATCTCAGTGCAAAGCAAAGCAGGTAGGCAAACAACTGTGAATACTCTGGCTTATGTGACTTACTCAGCATCACAAATGAGCTCTGTGGCACCAGCTGTTTTAGTAAACAGTTCTTCAAATAGTATTCAAAGGCCTAAACTAGCAGATGACCTCTTCCTTCCAGCCTCATTGGGCTACATAATTTTCAGATTCTTCAGCAAATGGAACAGAGAAATGTAAACAAAACTCTCCTGTACTAAAAGTGTGCATAATCCCCAAACCCCCGCACATCAGAACGCAAACTAGAAGCAGCCGTAGCAGCCACCAACACATGCAGTGCAATTTTGCCACATGTTACTGCATGTCACTGTGTCCCAATTGATGAGAGGGTGATGAAGCGCTAGTCCAAGCTTTAATCATTAGTAAAAGCCATTATCTGCAGCGGCTGATCTAAAGCCTATTCCAAATCATCAGGCACCTGGGTTTGTGCCAATGCATTAGTGTTAACCATTGCCTTATCTTTCCCAAGTATGAACATGGTTTTCCTATGCATTTAAGAGGAGGAATGAAAATTACTTATGAGACAATCAGATTTACATTTTTCCTGGTTGGCTAACAAATTTCATTCGCTCCCAGGAAAGATGCACATCACTTTTTAAGTCTTCACTTTTGCTGCAGTCCCTGGCAGAGACAGACACTGTTGGCAAGATTTCACAGAGATCCTAGATCACAATTTTTAAGGGCTTATTTAAAATTGTAATTATTACAGCAAGATTGTAATTCTGGTACGGCAAGTACTAAGAAGAAGGTGGAAGTTACCTAGTCAGTGGATTCCCACTGAAATCTGCTACCTGTAGTGCTCTGCAGAATGAGATGCTTTCTGGTATTTCAGGAATATCTGCAGAAGAAAAAAAAAAAAAAAAAAAAAAAGGAAAGGAAAAAATTGTCAACAACTGTACTGCATCTACACTGAAATTACTGCCCCATGACATCCAGTAACTTACTACTGCAAGAAGTTATCTTGGTATCTTTCAAGACATTTCAACATGCAAGTACATGGCTATAACAGCAGAGCCATTTTGTGCTTTTTCACATCCCATTTCCCCCTTCCTGCTCCAGTCTTCCTGATCCTAGACTACTCACCTGTCCTTGGACTGATCTTTATCAGCCTCTGCCCATCCAAAAAACCCCAGACTGTCTATGTGGGACTGTCCAAAAACTTGTAATTTGATCAATACATGCCCACAATCTTTGCCAGCAGAAAGAATGTGGGGAGGGAGAACAACGGAAGGAAGAAAAGAATGTACAAGACTCTCCACCTGTAACACACTCGTGGCAGCAGAACCAGACTCTCACACTAAAGCCAGGTAACTTGAAAATATGATTCAAATTGGCAGGTCCCAAATAAGTGCTAGTACACTATTTCAGATTGACAGAAGGTGAAAACAGGTATTTTTTTCAAGTATCTTCTACAAACATATTTTCCTACTAAAGTTAAAAATTAAACTGTCTTCTGGGCCTTTTACATCAAGTTGTATTTCCATGAATAGGCTGTGGGTCCTCTGTACATGTCCTTGTTTACTGTCATTAAGACTGAGCAAAAATTTAACAAATATGTTTGGTTTCCTTGTTTAATAACTTCAGTTTTTATGATTTTTAAATGATTCAAAAAGAAAAAAGGTAAATCTTAAAGTAAAAATCAGACTTCTGTTTCCAAGTTTTTTCCTATTTCCATTTTTTCTACAGAGCATTACACCTACTCCATCTATTATTATTCTTCATGCTAATGCCACCACTGATCTCAGCAGCCATCAGTGACCTAAACATGTTGAAAAATATTTGGAAATTAGGTCTCTTCCTACCTAGCTGAGTAACTCAGAATAAACTACCTACCTTCAGCTCTTCTCCCCAAAAGTGGTGCAATGGAGTGAGGAAGGGAGCGAGAGTAGAGTACATGCTCATCAGGTTTACCTCTTACCAGGTAATCCAAGCAAATGCATGTATTTTGAATGCTTTCCAGCTCAGAACTGAACACAGAACCATCAAGAACATCTTTCAAACCCACAGATCACCAGTTGTGAACAATCAACAAAAGGGTGGTAGAAGAGTATCCCCAGGGAATCTTCTGTTTCCCACGAGTGGGAAGGGCTGCAGGGAAGGTGGTAGATGGGCATCTCCAAATTCGTTTCACTCCATCCCAAGAGGTGCTTCTTCTTGGAACGTAGCAAATCACTCCTGCCTCACAAACCCCAGTGTTCCCAGTACACTCACCAGGCACAGCTTTGAAAACAGCTGGGACAGATGGAGAAACAATTCCTAATGATTGTGAGTAGCTCTGGAGTGGTCTAATCACTAACCCCAGAAATACACATATTCAGAGTATGTATTCACTGTTACCACATATCAAAATAACGAGTAACAGAGATGAATACCCATAGTGTGACATATCAAATAATCAAGCTGCACCAAACAAAGCCGCCTAGGGTGAGGCTTGCATGGAGCAGTGTGCACTGCACAAATAGTTCCCTCAGGACACCTGGTGAAGGAGAATAAACTACTTCTGTATCTACACAAACCCTAAGGCCCATCAACAGCAATAGATATCCCATAAAATGGAGTAGGTGACTTTAGAGGCTAAGTCCCATCAGAAATGTTTGATATGTTCTTACCCACCCACTGCTTCATAACAGCTTTGGTATTTGAGGGCAAACAGTTGATCCTTCCTAGAAATCCAACAGCAATGAGACAAAACTCAGAGTGAACCATTAGGTGAGGCCTTTGACCTTAGAAGGGCAGGTCACACACCGAGTCCCCAGATCAGGATTGAGGGAGCCCGCTCCCCTGTGGCAGCTTGCCCCACAGAAGGGCCAGCCCAGCCTGAGGACCGCAGCCTGGCCCAAAGCCCAGAGAGGTGCAGCGGCCCGATTCATGACCCTGCTCGGGGGGCGTCAGGCCGGAGAACAACCAAGCCTCGTGGCCAGGCTCTTCAAACCTCTTCATGGATTTCATCTCAAGCCTGAATACAGCACAAAACACTCTAGTGGCACACTCAACCAGCAGATCCTCCATGAAGAACCTTGATGAAATCCTCCAGCAGAACCTCCATGAAGAAGCCACGAAACTACCACAGGAGCCACAGTGCTCCCAAATTTACATGGGTGACACTTTAACAACCAGCCTATTTCAAAGTATCACGTTCACAAGCATCTCTGTTGACCTCACTTCCAGAGTCAAAACCTCACACTTTATTCCTTTCATATGGTAGGCTCAAACAGATCTGAATAGTGCACTGAAGTAACTAAAATGAAAAACAGAAGTTTCATTAAGATTGCCTGATTAAACGATGACCTTAAAGTGATAAATTCTTGTAACACTAAAAGCATTTGCTGGTCACCAACACTCCAGAAAGTAAAAGCACTGAATTCATCACAAGGACATTTCTCTGTCTTGCAAAATAGATGGCAAATAAACTAATACTACTTCTTTTTTCATTTTTTAAACATTTGTGTAGAAATATTCCCTTTTGAAAGGTGTTCTGCGAAATGCAAACAGTACACAGAAATGGAAACCTTCCATTTCTCTACCAAGCAATATACATAAAACCAAAACAATATCAAAATAGCATTTATAGACAGCAAAGCTAATGGTTTTATCCATGACTGAGTGCCACCTGCAAAAGAATGAATTTGTACTACAGGATTATTGATGACAGAGGTTCTACATTCACTCAAATAGAAGGCTTTACTTCTACCCTGCATTACAGCAATAACAAACACCGATACTGAGCTCAGCTTATCAAGCAAAGCAAGTAAAGAATGTGTCATCCACCACCTAGTCTTCATACCATCCTTCCCTGGATAACTAGCTGGAAAAGTCCTGAAAGGGACATCTCTATTTCAAAGCTTCTGAGTACTCAAAGTAACTCTTTTCTTTGCAACCCTGCCAGTGCCCACAACCTTTATACATGCATATATGTACACACACAGCCCTTTCATATACAGCAACACACTTTTTGTGTGAATCATTCTCCCGATAAAATAACAAACAAAAAAAACCCACAAAAAGCAAAGCTCCAGTAGAATGTAACTATCTTAATTTGTTTGGGAAAAAAAAATATACACATAAAAATGCAACATATAAAGCAGAAGATAAACTTAAATCCTCAATGGCAAAGTTTCTGAAAGTAATCATGCTACTGATTTCCTCCACCAACGCACAGTTTTATTACCATACTGGAAATAATTTCTCTCCTACTTCTGTACGATGTACTAAGAAAAACAAAAAATATACCTTATCAGAAAAACTATTTTGATAAGGTCTTTCTGTTACAAGTCTTGGGTATTATCTGTAAAAGTCAACAAGTATCTCAGCTAAGCAAAAATTAAACCAATATAAGAGACTACCTGAAGTAAGATTGTACAGGCACTGCTTATAGTTTGGATGCATTTGAAAATTACTAAATCTGTTTTGAAAATGAATTATGCTTTCCCAGCCTAGATATTGCAGACTGTGAAGTCAGTACATGAGCAAATACCTTCAATAAAAAATGGTAACAGCAACAGAGAAAAGGGAAGCCCCATTTCTATGGTTTTTTTTCACGTAAAGTACATTTATCTCCCCCTGTTGATACTTTCACTATTTGTTTTTCTCCTCCACCTAAGTGGACAAAGGACAGACAAAAAGTCAATGCAACTCTCTGAAATGAGAATCATTATACATCTAGTAATTTCAACAAGGTTGAAAAATAACTCATTTTATTTGCAATGAATCTTAAAAAGATTTCTCAGGCAAAACACAGCCAAGTTATAAGCGGATATTTTATCACTACATGTGAAGACTACTATAACATTGCATTGAATATACGAACCCAGAAAAGAAACGGCAAAGAACGTGTTAGTATATGACAAAAAACCATGGTGTGATAACTACAGCAGAGAAGATGATAATACATAATCAACTGATGATAAGACAATCGACTGAAATGCAACAGAAGATATTAAAATATATAAAGAAGTCCTTCTGTCTCTTGATGGATTAACCAGCTTTCACCATTATTGTTGACTACTCAATTTCATTACAGACACTCACACATAGATCTCTGCCAGTATCAGCAGCAGCAAGGTTAAAGGCTTTTCCTGGCACTGCTGGATAACCAGCTCAAAACCTACTTAAATATCTAGGATTCTTCTAATGCTACACACTGATGAATGCTCTACATTTACATCATGCCCCAGATGTTCTGGCATACAGACTGTGCAGCATTGCTAATAATAAAGCCATAAACCAAGCATAAGCCCTGTGACGTGTGACAATACAAATAACACTGGCAGCAAAAAGAAGTCGTGCCAGCAGAAATGGACAAAAATCAAGCTTAGCAGTCATGTATATAAGAGGGCATATTCCCCCCTCCTCTTTCAAAATACCTCTTCAGATGTTTATTCTTTTAACTTGCACAAGAATTTGCTCATGATCTAGCAAGTCCTGTACAAGTGACTTAAGAGGTAAGATTGACAGTAGGCAATTCTGTGCTGTCTGAATGAAAAAATTACTTCTAAAAATCCTTTTTTTTTTTTTAGTGCTGATCTTATTTTTTTGAAGATCTTTACAACAGCTACATCACTCAATCCCTATTCCCCCACTTTCCCTCTTCTGATGGCTTGGAGATGGGGGAGAAGACAATCTTATTTTTAAACTGATAAAACCTTTTGTGTGTCACATCTTTACAGCATTTTATATCAAATTTCAAGAACTGACAATATTTTATTCGTCTACCCAAAGGCTACATGGCCAGCATCCTTTACGCATTCTGCAACAGTGAACATAATTTCCAATACCTAATCAAGAAGGCAATGACTGTGAAGATCCTAGCCTGCAACAGGACAACCAGACCAGAGTTACTCAAACAGTGGACTCTAGCTCAAAGTAAAAAGTGTTTTTACGAGAATGTTGCTGAAGTCTCAGACACAAGAGAAGAGATGCACCACATTCCTGAGGGAGAGTTTACAGTGTTCAAGAGTCTCTCAGGGAGCAACCACTGGATGCCTTTATATTTTCCAGCTATGAAGGCAAAATGGAGCACTGTGCTTTAGGAGAGCTGGAGCTGACACACTTCATATACCCCAGCAAAAGTCTGAATGGTACTGATCTAGATGGTGAGAGTGGAAGGCCCACTGCCAGATATATACAACCCAGGCAAAGCACCTTAATCGTTTAGTGATTAGTAATTCATAAATGTATTAAGCAGTTGATTAGTTAACACCAGATGTATACCCAGGAAGCCCATTCTAGACTCAGAGACACGGAATCCATGCAGCATTATCCCTCAGGAGAAAGACAGACAGCAGTGAACCAGATCTTATCCATCCAATTCAAAACACAGAAGAATTTTTCCCCACTGCCTCTTCTCACATATATAATATACATCTACTATAGTATATCTCACACATACAAAAGGTCCATTCACCACTGCAGCGCTCAAGTGATGTATGAGCCTAAAGGTTCTCTTCTCACTTCCACAGAGGTTCCTCTGTGCCACCCACTTTCTCAGAGGGGTCTCCAAGAAGCCTGCCCTTGGGAAAGCTCTCCAGCCCTGTGCTCTCTACCTCCTCCACATTTCAAACACGGGAGGAAGGAAACGGCCCACTTAGTCAAATACCTTGTAAGAAAGAATTTGTGCTGCAAATATGTTTGTCTTTGCAAAGCACTCTTCAGCTGGAAAGCCCACCTGAGCAGGCTGTTGTCACCAAAACACCACTACCACATCTCTTTACCTTCCCCAAAGCAGCCAAGTGCAGTTCCCGCAGGTCCTCATCTCTGCAGGGGGAAGGTATGAGGAAGGATACTCATCCTCTCCCTTCATTTCCACATTTTAAGATCATGACATAGACAGTGATGCAACAGACTTTTTTTTTCTAAAGAACAGCAAGTTTTGATACTAGCCCTGAAAGCTGAAGTAATCAGCCTCTTTAAGTAAAGTGTTACAATTTCTGGGGCACAATGTGACAGGAGTCACCAGGTTCTTGAAAAGTCTGCTGAGATTAAGTGGCTCTTGTAGGGGTTGTAACATTTTCCTCTTCAAGCTCTGAGGCTGAGCATATACAAAATACAAGAGATACAGCTCTTTAAGACCAATCTTTATAGATCTAAGGAAAATTCACAAATGGGTTCAGGTTGGGTTTTCTCAACTAAATCCCTTACTGTATAATTAACAGGAAACTGAAGCAATGTACACATCTCATTCCCCCTCCTCATTGCTTCTGGATATGTCCCTTTTCCAAGGGAAAAGAGGAGCAGGAAAAAAAATCCTCACAAAACTGCATTTCATGGATACATAGATATTAGGGAATTTACCTGCAAGAAAACTGTGCAGGGACACAAAACCAGGATGCTTTTTGAACAAACAGTATGTGGTAAATCAAGAGACTGCCCTTTTCAGCTACAGAAAGAAACAATAACAGAGGACCAGGAGCTGTAAATTGGAAACAGGAGAAAAAAGAATTGGGGAGGGGAAGCTCAAAGATCATCATAAGTAAACAGCAGTTTAAGGTGAATTAAGTGAAAGAGCCTAAACTCGGCAAGGAATTTAGGTCTTCTACCTTTTTAATGATACATGCCAGTGAAGAGTTAAACAAGGCTAGGAGACATTTTTTATGAGGATTTTCATCTTGGACCTTGAAGCTAGCAGGAATTAAATACTTTTAGTCTGGGAAGCAAGAAAAAAAAAAAAAAGTAAAAACTAGTATTCTCCCTATGAAGCTGTGGATGACAGAAAGTATATTAAGTGATTTAACAACAGAGTTACAGATTTATTGGATTAATTCTTCAATAACTTCATAGTCACGGCATACAATCGCAGCACAAAAGAAACCCAAGCAACTCTGTGGATACAAGAACTAACAATGCCTCTTTGCAGATTGCCATTTTATGATCCCTAATCTAGATTATCCAGAAAAAGAAGTATTTATTTTATGTCACTCCCATATGGATTGTCTCATGTTTAATGCTTTAGCTGATACTTCAACAGGCCAAAGGTTTCGGTCTCCCACTTGTCCTCCTGCTTTCAAAAAAAAAAAAAAAAATCTCATTAAAACCAACAAAACCACCCCCACCCCCCCTTCAAAATCCACAGCCTTCTCTTGAGTTAGGATGAAGCCAGACACTGTTTCTAGATGTGCACGCAAGTACATTGGCAAAGTTTCCTTAGGAAAAAAAAGTTAAATCTGGCAGAATATACCATGATAGGAAAATCCACTTTTCTGTAATCCCTTTAAAAATAACACCTTCTAAACTTCTCTAATTAGATTATTCCATCATAAGATTTCACTTATCTTCTCTTTCCGAATCACAGCACTTGCTGCTTCTTCCTTCCTCTCCCTGATGAGCCTTGTTCAGTGATAAGGTCCAGTCTTTTCTCTCACCTTACTTCTGCTGCTGCATATAAAACTCACCTCCTCCTCCAACTTAGCAATATCAGATCCATTTTAATGACACAGATTCACAAAATCCAACTTCTACATCACTTCTTCAAAGCGAGCAAGAATCTCTACAAGTCTGTGGGATTCTGCAGTGGTCCAGAATCTAAAAGCAATTTCCAGCATGTGTTTCTTTCTTTCCCAATACTCTGCTTTGTACATTGATCCTAAACTTCATGTGTAAGACATGAAAATAATAATGTTTTTTAAGCACAGGTTTTTAATTAACCTGAAGGGAGGGATGGGGGATAGCACAATGAAAATATACGTCACTAGAAATTAGACGTGTCAAAAAAACAAACAAAAAACCACCAACCACCCAACACAACTGCTAGCAAGCAACCATCTAAAAGAGAAAAAAAATCTGTTATCTCCAAGTCTGCAAAGAGGGAGCTTTACTTTCATTAGCACACAAAAACCAAAAAATAGTCACTGGTCTAACCCAGGCTAAAGCCTAAGATCATCTGCAGCAGTGCTCTACTACCATACAAACCACAGTGGTCTCTGGTGGGATGTCCCATGGCTCTCAGATATTCACAACCAGGGTTGCACTGAGTGCATTCACAGGATGATTTCTTGTACCAGGTAAGACATGTTCACTGAGGAGTAGGAGAGCAATTCTTATTTGTCCAGAAATGCTCACGTTAACACAAATCAGTTCAGAAGGCAACAAGCAACATCCAGCAGTTGCATATGTTAACAGAAAAGATGCATTTGGCAACTACACTGCCTCACAGCACAGCTTGCTGGCTTCTTTTTTCCTTCTTGTCCAACAAGCAATAAAGTGTCAATTCACATTTATTTCTTGGCATTCTGGGTTTTGTTATTTATCACCAGACTTGTACCAGCACATTTGTGTCAGGGCAGCTGGTGGCAGGCAGAAGAGAATTTCGTGGAGAAGGTCTCTGCTCAGACGCTGTGGGAGTGCAGAGGTGGACAGCCAGATCTGAGGTGAGCGCACAGGGCAAAAGGCAGCAGCTGTTAGATGAGAGAGCAGAGACTATGTTGGGCTGCAGGACAGGATCAGACAACTTAGAAGTGCTTCTGCCTAATTAGCTTATGTCCTCACCGTAAAATAGCTGGGTCACCAGCCCAGGCTGAACTGAAACAAGTGTTCAAGCCTTTTCTCTATCAGTATTTCTAGTTTGAAAACACAAGTTATCCTGCTTTCGGTGGGGGAAAGGAAAAGGGGGACACTTATCCTCTTTGTGGGCAGAAGTGAGGTAATCCTACAGTACAGATGATTGGTATGTCTTTGAGAGCAGATAGCTGAATTAAAAAGGGAAAGCACTGGTGTGCATGCACTGATACAAACAAGTGAGCTGAAGCCCCAGAGAGCAAAGCAAAGATTACACACTGCTCCTCAGTGGCATGGACCGATGCTCTGCAGGTCAGCCGCCATGTGCTCACACGGCCTTAAATGACCTGGTGAATAAAATGTACAATACACAATGAATGTGGTGTCCTGAAGACGACGAAGATCTCTGAGAGACTTTTAATTAGGTTATAAAACAGCAAAAGAATAAACACTTCAAATAAAAAAGCAGTCATATCAAACTGCCTGAACTGGAAGTAGGAAAGTTAAATACCATCACTGTTAATTTCTGGCAGTACCCTGATAACTGAACACAAAATACATGTTTCTAAATCTGCAACTATAATCCATTTTGGAAGCAAGGACAAGGTAAAAATAAGGCTCATGGAGCATTTGGGACACTGGCCTGTCTCCCAAAGACTGCCCTCCAAAATCTTGGACACAGCTCAGACCATCAGCCTAGCATAGCAATATATCTCTCCTTACACTACAGTGTTGTGACTTTTGAGATACTTCTGAGGAACTACCTGTACTGTTAGGGTAATCCTGAAGTAGTGTATCTTTTGTAAAATCTAAATATTTTCACATAAATTATAGCCTATTTGGCATAACATCACAACTGTGTTGAGAGCTGAGAGAAGATTTTGGAATGAGAATATCCTGATGTCACAAGACTGGTGTCCAGAACATCTGGACTATCAATACAGTCATAAATTCAGTTAAACCAGGAATAACAGAAATGGGTAGCAACAAGTATATCACACCGCCAGAATCTGTCTCTATAGTAGGTATGGAACTGTACACATTAAACAAACAGGATCTTACTTACTGGATATCCAAGTAAAGAACCACATTTTGATTCTGGTATCAAAAATCATGCAGAACCAAATATGGCTTAGTAAGATCTGCCCACACACAGATTTCGTCAGTAGATGCCACAGGAAACCCAGTGCTCCTCAGTTCACAAAATAACAGACCTCAGCTCCGCTGAGAGCAGTCAGCAACAGAACCAGCATAATCTGTTGACGAAGACTATCAAAATCCATTTAATTCTCCCATTGCACACACATGCAAACTTTTGCACTGTTGCACTTTCTCCCATTGCATCTTTTCCACTGCTTTGAAACTCAGGTCTTAGACATGAGACCAAACCACAAGGTTACAGAGAACTTCCACAGAGGAGCTGCTAACTTGAATCCCCTTACCTGATGCCAGCTAGAGAGCCACTACAACACTGCAGATCTGCAGGTACACACTGATGCTACAGGCTTGCGTGACCAAGTCCTTTGTAGCCACGTTCAATGGAAGCAAGAAGAGTAGCAGCAGAGAAGCCTGCCAGGCTTTCATCACAGAGAGACAGCAACATACACAGGCACACACAGGAGTGCAGGAGGCTCATCTCCTACATAAGCAAGGGGGTTAGTCTTCATCCAAGAAGAGGGTGGACAGCAGGACAGTCCAAATGGCACTCCTGCAGCTGGAAAGGGCAGGAAAGCCACCTCACTGCCTAATACCCAGCAGCCACTGCCCAGTGTGAAAGCTCTCGATGATTTTTCTTCTTATCCTAAAAGAGCTGAATGAAAATAGCTGCTGACAATCTTTCAAAGGCTGGAAAATGTATAGGACATTAAAAAAAATTCAACTTCCACATCACACCTGTTAAGTGG
>NW_020799097.1:25923499-25943083 GCF_003259725.1 Athene cunicularia | reverse complement strand
GGGGGGGGGGGGGGGGGGGTAGCAATTTCTTTTAAATAAAAATACTACAATTAAACTAACACCTAAGGGCATTTTAAGGAGCATGCAACATCGTGACAAAAACACATCAGTGGAATCCGGAGGATTAAATACTTGACAAAGGCAAGCAAAAAACCCTCTTCTCCAAGAAGAGGGATACTAAAAAGGAATGCACCACATCTGCAAGAACACAGCACACATAAGTAGTAATGACAAATATCAGCATGCATTAAATTAACTACAGGACCTTTATGCATTACCCCTCCTGTCTGGAAGAAGCTACAGAACAAGAAAATCCATTAACATTTTAATGAATCCGGGATGGCAGGGCCCTAAGCTCTAAGAATTCAGCCTCCAGGCGTTGTGCAGAAGAGAAGGGGGGAGGGAGTCACTGGAGGAAACCTCTGCGGGCTGAACAGCATGGGTAGCGGCCTGATACAATTCCCAGGGATCTCAAACAAGCTGCACACACTTCGAGAGAGAGGAAAGCTTAATGAAGTGCCAGCCAAGGCACAAGGAAAAAACTGCAGAAATTTGAGCATGTCTTTGTTCCTTTGGAGATTGCACATCTTTTCTGAATCACAGGGTCTTTCAAGATTTGTCCTGGAGAGTGCCCAAGTGCTGTGGGAAAACAAAGAGCACACCAGGTGCTTCTGACATCTCCTCTACCATGTAGAGCAAAGACTTGCCCTGAAACTCAATGCAGAGCACAGGTGCCCTACCCAAACTTCAAGGACATGAAGCAAGGATACTTCAGCGACCCAGTGTCCTTGCAGAATTCATCAGTGATGCGAGAATCCAGGAGAAGATTTAACCAAACCTGAAGAGTCTGTGGGAACCAAACTAGAGGTAGCTTCAGACACAGCAGTTGAGCATCTATCTCAGAAGATGCTACAGGGAATACTCCAAGTCTCAGAAATGCTTTGCCAGCAACTCAAAAGCTCTGACATGCACTGTTGAAATCCTACAAGTCTGTTTTCTTTAGCCTCAGAACTAGTACATCAGCTTTTTGAACAACCTAAAACCAAGGGGCAGAGATAAACTGCATTGCCAAATAATCTTCAAAGTGTTCACCATCACTAAACTGTTTTCTTAACACAGCTTCCCTGCCTCTGATATTCCCATCCTTGATTCATCCATTCAACCTTTGCTCAAATAACAGCCTCAGTCAGACTAGAAAAGCACGGTAGGGATGCCTCCTAGGAAATCTGCATGAACACATGGCCTTGAAGAAGAATAAGAAACAGTATCAACATGCAAATAATCCAGGAAAAGTTTAAGATTATATGGCTCCTAGCCTTCCCCAAAACCTTCTCCTTCTGCACCACTAAGGCTCTAACCTTACCCTCCCCAGACTTCTCTCACGTACACCCAAGATCACACGAGCAGCAAGTTTACATCTGCTGAAGATTTTTGAGCTTTACTTAGGATTTTTATAGTTCTAGATTCACTTACGAACCAAAACTGCTTAAAGGATTAATTATGTAGCACATTTTTAACATACACTAGGATGTCTTGGTCATTTGAAAGCACCTGGGCATTTACAAAAGCCAACTTAAGAGTCTTCCTGTTCACCTTTCCCGAGTGCCTCTGAACTAGGGCTATTTACACAGTGGGTAACACATTGCACAGGTACCCAAAGCTATCTCTGAAGAGTCAGGAGGGATCCTGCCTGGAGGGAGCGATCCTATCTCCAGATGTAACACCTCACCATGGACAAAACACAGCTGGACACTGCAGCCTGGAAGTGCACCCATGTCAAGCCACATTGTATACCCACCATCTCATGGAGCTTGAAGATCATATGCTGACCAAAGGATTAGAGAGTATAAGAAAGGAAGACATGTTCCTATTTTATTATCAGGGAAATGGGAGTACTTTGTTTATCCAAAATCCTTTCCTCCTCCTCCCATGATGAGAGGTTAAAATGTAAGGGGCTACTTTCTGTACACAGAACATTAAATGAATTTATATTTGCGTTTTTAAGCTCTTGAGGAAACAGAATGGACACAACTGAAAGCAATTAGTGCACCGAACCAGACAGCTAAAACAACAAAAAACACAGAACAATGATCTCTTATTTCCAAGTTCAGATGTCACCATCACACTTTCCTATTCATGCAGCATACTGCGTTTTGAAAAGCTGGGCTGTTTTGCTCTGCCTGAAAGGAATACAAAGAGTTCCTATTTTTTTTCTAAGTACTTTGGTAGTTAGGAAAAAAAAATGATGGGAGTGCAAACCACGGAACAGAAGAAACCTTTGGCAGGTTGAGAATCTGACATATTGGAAAGTGAGTTCAAAACACAAAGCTAAGAAATGAAAATACTGTGTATCTCCAAAATCTTATGTGAGAATTCCCCCTGCAGCATCCCAGATGGTGTGTGTTTTGCCATTTAATTCGAAGAGCTGCGAGACAACCACAACATGACCAAACAGCACAAAGTAACATCAGTCATCTTCTGCTGTGGCCCCTCTACACCACCTCACATGGTGCACTTTTCATTTGAGTCACACCGTGCAGTAACTGTGACATGATTAAGCAGAAGGAAGCAGTGTCACCTTGTGCAATCAATCACAGAGAGGAGAAAGTAATGCAATAAAATGGGCAATTAACACTGAACCTTGGATACAGGAAAACAACTGCTCCCTGCCACCTGCATTAGTCCAACCCATCACTTGAGAAAACACTTCCCTGTGCAGTAACTTCTAATGACACGCATGCATCTACCCGACCATAAATGTTCACACCATCTGTTCTCGTTACAGTTGAGCTCTCAAGCCAACTTCCAAGTCAGGCTGACAAGAGTTCACATGGCTCTGATCCACCAGCTCTTTTGCAGCTAGTTATTCATTTGCAAAGAGAATTACTAAGCCAATAGAGTGTTTCTTTTTGTGCAAGGTCTGTCACAGACAGCACCCAACTCAGACAAACTCAGTAGTCAAAATACTGCATCAATTAATGTTCGTTTATTTCTAAAATGTTCTAACTAATGTGTTTCTTCTGTCTCTCAGGGCTTTTTTTTTTTTTTTACCAGTTTTCTTCTGTTACAAGGTTTTGCAAATGTGCATAAAATTATATGGTTCACAGAAATTTTTCAGCCTGGAGAATCATTATGCTTCATCAATTATATTATCAAATGGAGACAGCACTACAAGCACCAAACAAATAAAGAACAGATGCAAATTTCACAGTTACAGGAAGGTGAAATGGTCACTGGATACTCTTCAGTGGCAAAGGGTCAATGTGAAGTTAAACCATAAAGAAAAAAAGGCTCCCCATCGCACTGTTTCTTCTCTTGAATATTCAGTTGCATTCCTCACTTGTATACAAGGTTATGCAACCTTGCTCTCTCCCACCCCATCCATCACACTTCAGAGAGCATTTTGTGCATATCCACTGCATACAAAGTGGCAAAAATAGCTGACAGTTGCTCTAATTTGGTAACACGGATTTGCTGTTTCTAGATCACTGGGTTATTAGGGCTGCTTAAAGGTGACCCACCAGCCCCTGAACTTCTTGCAGAACTGCTAAGTTCACCAGGCCACCAAAAAAAAAAAAAAAAACAAAACTGTTTTCACTCCACCACAGCTCAAGACAATATAAGCAGCAAATATTACAACCAAATGATAAACCCATGTGGGTTTCCAATTTAAACGACAGTTTCTCCCAGCATCTTTTTCTGAATTTATCTCTGAAGGTGAAAAACAGACTGATCCTTTTTCCAGAAGTACAGCTAGAAATACCAGCCCTCTGCCTGTTGCTAATCGCAGGTAAAGAGGAGAGCAGAGATAAAGAATTGGACTCCTAACCCATAAGGAAGCCTTTTTTGGACAGAAGAGAGCTTTTTTCTTTCAACCTCTTTTTTTTCTTCTTCTTAAATTCTAGCCATTTCAGAGAGATTGGGGAAAGAAATCAACATTGTGACAGACACACATATAAAAACAGGATGTAAAGCATTCTTTAAACTGAAAAATAAAGCAGGCTCTCAGAAAGGCAGAACTACAGTCAAGTGTTATTTTATTACTGTATTTCCACCACTGGCTCTCTTCTGCTCTTTCCCTCCTCCCCATCTAGAACTATAGGCAAATCCATGAATTATACAGAAAAACATTCTGCAGGACATAGATAGCAACTTCAGAGACAGAAAAACCCTACTAACCCAGTTTTACAGGCGATGTCATAGGACAGTATGGAATCAAACAAATTAACACTGGAGCTTACCATTTCGAGACAAATCAAGTTCCACCAGCTGCATGAAATTCGCTATTTCTGGAGGGAGTCTCTGGATTTCATTATCACTAAGCCCAAGTTTCCGTAACTTCACAAGTTGAAAGAAAGGCTGAAGGAAAGAAAAAATTCCATGTCAGAAACTATTCACATAAGTCACACATAAGCATGATAAATGATAAGCAGTAGCTAGAAGCTGCTTTCAAAATTTTAGCTAATTACTGCTTAAAATCAGCAGACCTCTTTCAGACTTCTATGAGAATGAACATTAATTAAAATGTATTAATAAAAATTAATTTACATGCAAACAGACTATAATCTGTGTTTTACCTAAAATTAAAAATTTTAAACAAAAATCTGTAAAGCTTGGTATTAACGATCATAGCAGACAGATACTAGTGAAATACAGAGTGCCTACTTCAAAATCATTAATGGGATGAAGTTACCCAGTAGGGTAATTAAAAGCATCCTAATTACACATCAGGGCTCATTAGGAAGTTAATGCAGAGGGACACTTCTAAAGGATGATCCAGAAAACCCAGAGAGGGGCTGCCAAAGTCTTCTTCACTGGCAAACACCATAACCAACTAGGTTACAGAGCCAGCCTCCCTTGGGAAGACTTTCTTTCTAGCCTCATACACCCCCCATTCCGTGGCCCAGTTTCAGAAGGACTAATGAAAGTTGGGTGCAATACGCACAATTCCAGGCTCGAGGAGGAACCCAACCCAGCCCTGTCTCACCAGTGAGGACATGGGCATGCAGTGCAGACAGGATGCTAACTTTCCCTGACCCCCAGCTGTAGGCTCAGAGGGTCTGCCAGCTCCCAAGACAAAACAACCCTCGAAGGAGACAGGCCCAGCTGCAAGTCAGGTCAACCCCAGGCACTGGGAGCAGCTCATGATCGAAAGACAAAATGGTCATTAAAAACTTACTGAGATGTAGGCATCCCTAGGAAAGCTGGAGAGCTCTTACTCATCACAGCTTTCCTCTCTTCCAGGCAGGTCTTTGAATAAGAGCAAGTGGTGAGGATTTGTGAAGAATTAGATGACTTCTATATAGAAGTTGTCTTGACCATAACTGAACAGACTCCTCAAATTTTGAGAGAGTTTTGTGCCACCAGGCTGCACAGACGTTTTTGCCCAGCAGTCAGAAACTGGGCATCTCGCCCACTCGTGATATGTGTGCATGCTCATACCCTCATGGGTTTTGCCCCTAAGGGTAACTGGAAGATGGCTACTAAGTTTGGGACATCTGCTTACGTTTAATGACCTGCAATCCTTCCTTGGAAATTAGCACCTTTTTTATTATTTTATTTAGGTGCTAGAGTGTGTGCTCTGTGCTCACCCAATTCTATCTTAGATCAACACCAAAATGGGCGGTAATACAGGCATCTTACTACGACACAAGGTAAAAGCACACTCATGAATCTGTACTATGACACAGGTTTTCAAACTTCGTTTGAGCATCTTAAAACCTGATTTATGATCCTGGATATAAGTGCAACTTAAAACCTGACTGCAACTTCAGAACCAATCTTTCAAAATACCTTGCCATAGAAAAATAAAACATTAACTGAAATTAATGTGTTTTCCCTCAAAAACATGGGTTCCTTTTAGGGAATAAGAAGGATAGAGCTTTAAAAAGTTTATAAACACTCAGCAGTCAAAAGACGCACCAGATCTGAATGCAAAAATTCAAAGGCATTTTTTGAGTCAGAATGGCATTCCTTCCCTCCAAAGTAATAAAGGCCTTCGATAACAGAGTTGAAATTCTAAGAGGAAGATAAAAAACCTCTACAACTGCATATTTCTAGCTCCCTAAAAACATACATTAAAATTAAAATAGCCATGGTTTTTCAATCCTTCTTTGTCCTCACAAGGTCCATAACTGCATTTTCATATCATTAATTTTTTTATCTTCTAAAACAAATGCATCCATTTTGCTAAATATTTATTATATGACTAAACCGAGTATCCATCAGAAGCTTAGAAAAGCACTTAAAGATACTTTTGTGAAAACACAGCAGGAGTACACTCCACAGAAGAGATCCCAGTCAGTCCTAACACTGTCCAAAATAAATACTTGCCAAAAAGTGTTCCTCAGACAGCATGTAGCTGCTAAATAGTTATAAACAGCTGCTATAAGTTATAAATATTTATGTCCTCCTACAAGTCTTCTCATAAGCAACAGTTGTCCTTGCCAGAGATTCTCTACAATGGCAAGCAAGAAAAGACAGAAAGAACATGGTTAAAAGATAGAATGTTCATCAAATAGCTATTAAGAACTGGACATCCCTAGGGAAGTTTGAGACCCCTCACTGTACCATGTGTCAGTGTTGTATATATTTATTAAATATGCAGAGCACATGTTTGCAACAAACAAAATTACACAACATTTAAAGGCATTCCTGTTTCTTTAACTGACTACTTAGAAGAAAAATGAACTGGGATCTTTATTTCTAGTTTGCATAACAATTTTTAATGAATGACACTATTTCCTAGATAAAATCAGAACCTGCAGTTATGTGAATGGCATTTCTTTGAACTTCTTTGGTTTTTTCCTTAAAACTACAGAACTCAATCACTCTTGCACGTTTAGTACATCCTACTCCCACTTCAGTAACTATTCTTCCTTTATCCAAGGCACATCATTAGTGCTCTAAACCACTACTGGAGAAGCAAGCACCTCCTTTTTGCTATATTTGTTTCACCTGTCAAAACAGGATCAGAGGGAAGAAAGATAATTAAGAGCTTCAATAGAGTTCCACAAATGTGTGTGTATATATATATATATATATATATGTGTATATATATATATATATATATGTATATATAACAATATCTGTCATTTCTTAAATATATGCCAAACAGAAACATGTTCCTAGTTTGATATATCAGACACAGTTCAGTCTCTATTTGAAAAGCTCTAATGTGAACCAAAGTGCAATGGGGTTGCTGGCCAGTGCAGCACATCCACCCAGTATGCTATAATAGGAGGTTTTGATTGCAGACCTAACGTCTCTACAAGTATCTTGGCAACACTTTTAAAGCTGCTTAGTTTAGCCAGCCTAATTAATAGTGCTTCAATGAGACAAATAATTCCATGAGCATCAGCAATAAAGAAGCCTACAACCTTCTATGTACTGGCAATTCCCAACCTTCAATTGAAGATTTTCCTGCTATCAAATAATTTATAGAGGTTTCTCTTACATGAATTTTCTAAGAACACACATCTTGAATAGAGCTCTTCTCACACTGGAAAACTACCCAAGTCTCTCTCCTCCACCCAGCCACATATTTTTTAAAAAACTTCATTCTGACAAAATGGGGTCGATGTCAGCCAACGGAAGGAAAAAAAGTAAGAGATAAGTGCATGACTCACTGAAAAGTATAAACAGACAGTGATCCCACAGACCTTATTTTTATACTTTTTTTTAAAAAAAGAATACCACTACAACTGGCACTCTTGATTCTAGAAATTAAAGTTAACAGAATTAAGCCAAACAAGTAGGACTGATAAAATTTGATATTTTCTCCTGTGAAAGTGGCCAAAACAACACACGTTGCTGGTTTTCTTTCAGTGATTCACTCCTGCAACAAAAAAAACATCCATACCCTAGAATCTTGCCTGAATACTTCAGCATCTTTCCTGACAGGGGAAGAAAAAAAAAAAAAAAAAAAAAAAAAGAAATAGATGAAAACAATAGGCAATTGAAATAAAAAACAAAGGAGGGCATGAAGACCTACTTGCAGCTAATGCTGTTTAAGGGGAGGAGCAACCTCTCACTGCTACAGACATGTCAAACTCCAAACCCGTTAGGCACGAGTAGCATAACTAAAAGCTTATTGTGTTAAGCAAAATGTTTCCATAAAAAGACCACTACTAGCAGCAAAGAGAATCAAAATTAGAGACTAATGAAATCCAATGCCTAATTTTCAAGATGGGCCAGCATGAGCAGCAGAAATTAGAATGAGGGGGAGAGGAGGAAGAAAATAGCAAATTAACTCCTTTCAGTTATATTCGCACAGAATAGATTTTTTTTTTAATTGCCGCAGGCACTTGAGCTGTTGCTGATGAGCTTAAAAATTTGTGAGTACCTGCTCTTATGTCAAGTTTCCCTTAGGCACCAATATGGATCTTCAACATATGCATGCTGTCTCAGCTTTTAAAGCTTCTTCAGGAAATTACACTATTATATTCAAACAGGAATTGAGTAAACTACCACCACACAGTACACTACTAGGTCCTGTTTCTTAAACACCATATTTCACCCATTTTTCACCACATATTTATTTCACCCATTCTCCAAACCTATAACTGAGCAGCTAAAGGATATCTGAACTGTAGAATTAAAAAGCTACACACAGTAATTTAAATACAGCTTAACTCCTAACTGCATACCTACTCGTAATCTTACTTCAGGGTCCATTTTCTTCTCCTACATTGTAAACAAAAATCAACGGGGGAAGCTTTCACTTTCTTCCATTCACCAGCTGTGTGTCCTCCTGCAGTCACTGGATAAGGGAAATCTCAATCAATCCTTCCCTCGCCCTTTTTATACTGTCTCAAAAAGGCCTCAGAAAAAAGTCTTTCTTCAGGCAAACACAAGCAGAAGCTGCAATTTGATTTTGGAAAGCAAAGCAGTGAAGAAGACAAGGCACCAAATCTGCAAAATAACCTTGCAGCATGCCAGACACAATGCTCTCCAGTTCTCTGGCAAGGTCCCCAATCACTTGCTTTTGGCCCCTCTAAGTTAATTTTTGCCTGCATCATTGCACGGCTTCAGCAAGAGAGCAGGGGAAGCCCAACCTTTCTTTAGGTGAACATTCTGCTTGGTGGTCAGGACACTACAAGGAGAACAAGGATGAAATCATGTAAGGCAGAAGCAGCACTATTCAAGTGTTGTGCTTCCCAGGTATGTGTTTAATAACCAGGTGCTGGTACAGGCACATGAACAAACACATTCCCCTTTTCTGTCAGAAGGGCAAAGGAGAAGAGGGAAGGGCAAGCTTTTTCCTCATTCCTCCCCCATCCCACTGTTGTAGAAATCATCAATAGTCAACTCTTTGAAAGACTATCCATAGGGGACATTCAGTGTTAAGGATTCCAAGGAAGAGGACACTCAACATGCTACGCTAACCAGCTGGTGGGATTTCAGACATTGGTTCTACTCTGAAGTCAGCCACTGGACATACTAGCCTGGAGTTGATGACCATGGCTATGCTTACACTCACAGCGAACTCTAACACACCCTGCCCTCCACTCAAGCCTCAAGGCACCCCCAGTCAAAAGCCTCAACTAACTTGTAAGCAAAAAACTCTTTCTAGGATGCAATCCTGTACCTCGCCATCTTAAAATCCATCCAGTAGCACAAGTGGATGCACTGAGGAAAACCAGCAAGAGCACAGAAAACAGACACCTTCCCCTAGAAGCACATCCCAAGTAGCTGTACGATGAAATGCTGAGGAAGTTGTTCGAGCCTACTCTGGTTTCATGAAGCGTGTAATGAGCTCCCAGTGGACTCCAGTGAAGTCTAGTATGGGAATTATCAGCTTGGCATCTCCCACAAAACCTGCTATCAACATCAAGATCCCTCGAGTCATTCCAACCTGGTTTCACCTGCGAGCACCAGGGACAGCTGGTAAGGGCAACAGGGTTTCACAAGTACACGTCCCATATGATCCCTTGGGCTAAACACACTTTAATTTTCAAATAAAGTACCGAGGCACTGAAATTATTTCCAAGGACAGGGACTAATTCTCAGTGCAGCACAGCAGAGCCCTCATGCAGCTGACAACTGTATCAGTGTTACTGGAAGCAGGTAATGGATTTCCTCTCAAGACATGAGAAGACGCAGCAGCAGCTGGTGATGAACCACAGTACACAGAACCCCTGCCCACTTGGCTAGGTGGCAAGCTGGCAAATGGACAACTGCTCCACACAGCTGAGGTCTGTCTTCACATGTTTCATAGCAAAACCAGAACTGCCACAGATTTTTGACAACGTGACAGATTTGTATCACATTCTCAGACCATGTTTGTAGAGTATATTAAAGTTGTACTTTGGTCTTGCATCATCCTAGCACCAACTTCGTTAACATGAATATTAATGGAAGACAAAACAGTCAAGCAGGAATCCATACAAAACATCAATAAATTACCAGATTTCCAGACAGGAGAAAGCATTAATGAAAGATCACAGGGGCATGTACCCTAAACAGAACCAGATGTTGCAACTGCCATCTTCCCCTCCAACGGATGCTTTAAAGCCCAGTATGAAGGATCAGCCAGGCAGAAGGATTATGGGGAAAGGGTCTACAGGAGACAAAGCAAAAATGATGAACTATTTTCAAAGCACCTGACATTTGCTGAACTACAGTCAATGATGGGCCAATTGCAGGTCCTAGACTTGGTTGTTACCATCCATTTTAAAAAATAACAAGAGAGTATCCACTTTCAGAAACCAGTACACTGCAGCATTGAGTCAAAATGCTGCTCCAAGAGATGCACTGAACAGGCTGTCTCATACTGTTTCCTGGCAGGCAAGGATTTACTTTCTCTTTTATGTCGATTAAGCAGAGCCAATAAAGGTTAAAGAGCACTTGATGCCATAGCCATTAGAGTACAGTGGTGGGAGAGACCATCTCTGCCTTTAAGAGAGGCCAGAAAATATCTGCTACAACAAAATATGGATTCATTGCAGTTAAATGCATTTGCCATTTGGAGAAAAAACAAAAAACAAAAAACAAAAACACATTTAATCCCACTAATGAATTTATAGCATGCATTTTTCCAGTACACAAGACTGTTGGCAGGAGGTAACATCCTTTTTTTAGACCAACTGATATAATTAGAAAAATAATTCTATGTATAATAATAACATGTATTTTAGAGCTACAGTTATATAATCTCTGCCCACAGACCTTGTCCTATCTGTGTACATCACACAGAAAAGGGGATGCTACCAATTTACTACAACAACACAGAAAAAAGTATGGAAACATAACCACCTAATTACTTTCTTCCAACTGAGGTCAAAACCCAGCAGAACTCGGCTGTTACTACAAAAAAACCTGCCATTAGAAAGTATTTCAAACCAAGCAGACTTCAAAATCTTCTGCACAATCTCAGGGACATTAACAGAGAAATCAGACTTTGTAGGGGACACCAAATTCTCCCTCTGCCCACATCAGGCTGTGGTCTTTCAGATGTGATGTCAAAAAGCACAATATTTTCTTCAAAGTCTTAAGCAATACAACAGAAGAACCTGGAAGCTATCATAAAAAGCAGAGATACTTATCTGGTAATAAACTTCTTTGGAGCCTCAACACAGTGTTCTATATTGAGAGATGTTAATATAAGGATCCAATGTTGCTTCTCTACAGACATTTATTTTAATAATTCAACCGTGCATTGCACACTAGTAGTAATTGACTATGCTCACAAAAAGTTTTACAAAAGCTACGTATTCTCAAGACACTTAAGTTGTAAAGTTGCAGGTGTTCTTAGAAAGTATTTTACATAGCATTTGTCATACTGAAAAAAAATTCTTGAACTTTCCGTAAAACTACCTTTACTGTGTGCATACAGTCTACTTCAGTTTCACACAGTGGCATAGTTCTCTCTCTGATATTAACTGGAAGTACATGCTTGCTCAAATCATCTAGTGGTATTTTTTCAGGGATTTACAGCAGCGTGTGCAAAACCACCATGACACTATTGATGTTAAAAGTAAAACACATTAAACATTTGAGGGTGAATAAACAGTGAAAAACATGACAATTTTATCTTCATCATTAAAAACATCAAAGCTAAAGACAGGTAAAATCCTTGATATGCCCTCTACAGAATCGCTGAACAGTTGAGGTTGGAAGAGACCTCTGGAGATCATCTAGCCCATCTAAACCCCCTACTCAAAGCATGGGACACCTAGAGCAGGTCACCGGGGACCATGTTCAGTCAGGTTTTGAGTACCTCCAAAGGTAGAGATTCCACAACATCTCTGTGAACCTGTGCCAGTGTCTGACCACCCTCACAGTAAAAGAAGTGTTTTCTTATTTCAGACAAAGTTGCCTGTGTTTCAGTCTCTGCCCGTTGCCTCTTATAATGTTGCGGGGCACCCCTGAGAAGAGTATTGCTCTGTCTTCTTTACACCCACCCATCAAGTATTTATATACACCAGTAAGATCACATAAGCCTTTTTCTTCTCCATGCTAAACTATCCCAGCTCTTTCAGCTTCTTCCCATGACAGACACTCCAACCTTTTAATAGCCTTTGTGGCCCTTTGCAGGACCTGGTCCACTATGCCCATGACTCTCTTCTGGGAAGCCCAGCACTGGACACAGCACTCCAGATGTGTTTCCCCCAATGCTGGCCAGAAGAGAAGGATCACCTGCTGGCAGTGCTCTTCCTAACACAGCTCAGGACACCGATGGCATTCTTTGCCATGAGGGAGCACTGCTGCTTCATGGTCAACTTGTCCACCAGGTCACACAGGGCCTTTTTCTGAAAAGCTGCTTCCCAGACAGTTGTCCCCCAGCCTATACTAGAGAATGAGGTAATTCTTCCCCAAGTGCATGCAGGGCTTTGCATTTCTCTTTACTGAGCCTCATGAGATTTCTCTCTGTCCATTTCTCCAGTCTGGCAATGTCCCTCTGAATGGCAGCATGAACATCTTTCTTATTAACCACCTTCAAGCAGATCCCTGAACATGCCAAAGTCCGTTTCCTTAAGTCCTGGGTTGTGATGCTGCTTCTTGCCCTGTTCCCTCCTCTTCAGATCCTAGACTTCACCATCTCACGGTCACTACAGCCAAGGTGGCCACAGTCACTACAGCCACTGCAACCCTGACCTTCACATCTCAACCTGTTCTTTCTTGTTTATAAGTATGAGGTCCAGCAGAGCACCTCCGTCCACTGACTCCTTCATCACCTGCGTTAGAAAGCCATCAATGCACTCCAGAAAACTCCTGGATTGTTTACATCCCACAGTGTTGTCCTCCCGGCAGATGTTAGGGTGGTTCAAGACCCACATGAGGATCTGAGCCTGAGAACGTGAGGTTTCTTCCAGTTGTCTGAAGAAGGCATCATCTACTACTTCTTCCCAATAAGGCAGCCTACAGCAGACACCCAAAACAATGTCACCCACTAATCACAACCTGCTCTCAGCTGGCCCATCATCCATCCCAAGGCAAAGCTTCACATGTCACTGATGTTCTTTCACATGAACGGCAACTCCTTATCCTTGCCTTCCTGGCTTGTCCTTCTTGAAGTGCCTGCCTGCATTCATCCATTGCAGCACCCCAGTCGTGAGATATCCCACCATGTCCCTGTGATCACAATGAAATCTATAAATTTGAAAAAAGGAAATAAAGCCTCTAGATGTTTACATCTTAAGAAGCAATGGGTACAACCCGTAAGCACAAATTTAAAGAGAGGTAGAGTATGATATCATCTCTTTACACAGCAGATTACTGGCCACTGACCAAGCAAGCATCTTTCAGGCTTATGGTCACATAATGGAAGAAACTATGGTGGAATGGTGAAATTTAGTCTGAGAAGTGAAATTTTTTCTGAAAAACAGGTGTGGTATGGGAAGAACAGAGGGACTTTTTCTTAAGGAGCATTTACAAGATTTTGGTATGATAACAGCACCCTGGATTTCAACACCACACATAATGAAGAGATACAGACACTGCCTAAGCCGAAAGCCAAGCAGCAGCACACCATCAGCTTCTCTCACACAGAAACTGGGGCACGGGAGGAGGCCAGGGTTTAACCAGATCTCTCAGGGAATGGGTCTCACTCACATCAGTCAAATAACTCTAGAGAAGCTTTTGCATGTAACACCAAGAAGAAAAGTTACAGATGACAGATACAATCTGCAAGCTCAGAGAATTGAAATGATTCAGAGTTGCATCAGATTAGGTTTACAAATGCTAAATAAAAATCATTCTCAAACAAAGAGAGTTCAGCAGACTCTTAAGCTAAACTAAGTGCATACATAAAATTTTGAATTATTTTTTTGCCATTGGAGTTTTTACATAAACAACATCTGCAAAAAGTCTCATGGGAACGTGGTTTTTATCCTTTGAGTAAAACTGAGCAGCAGCAAGACAAAACAGTGGCAGAACAAGAGTTATAAGCTATTTCCACCACCCACCAATGAAAAGAATGCTAGTGATTTACTATAAAAGCCAAAATATAATACTGCATTCAAAGGTTCATAAGATATTTCGGGTTTTTAACAGTGGGGAAAAAAAAAAAAAAAAAAAAAAAAAAAAAAAAAGCAGAGATCCAGTTTTGTACTGCAAATTCCATGCACAGAGAAATTAAGTTGACAGGATGTACTGGCCCTTAAATTCTAAGGTACAGGAGCAAGAAACAACATTTCATCAACTACAGACTGATCTATAGAATTGAAAGCATTTTATTTTTATCTGATGCTTTTCATTACAGAAGCTATTGAAATGCATCAGGCAGAATGTGTTATTTTCTTCTATCAAGCAATTTGCCAGAAAGCCTACTCTTTGGTAAAGTATAATTTTTGACATGTAGCAAATGATATAATACACATTACAGCTAAAGTTAAAAAGCCTTAAAGTTTTCACTCATAAGGAAAATAAAAATAGTCCAGATTTAGGAAAAAAACCCACAAACAATATTTTTAAGCCGCTCTATGCACACTGGTGACCACACGCTATGATTTTTTCCAATCAAATCAGATAGACTAAATAGTCAACAGAAGGCATTTTTGGATCCAACACAGGAGAAGGAGTTATTTAAGCAAGTTAAGAGCCACAGTCTATCACTGGCCCTGTACAAAACCCTTCCGTTTGAGACTGAAGGGTGCAGCTCTTTAATTTGTCTTGTAAAGCAGAAGTGGTGAGAAGCATGCTGACAGCTAGAAATTGCTGTTCTGTGGGAAAACAGCCACATCTGCCAAGAAAGGCTAGAGAGACCTCAAAATATTGTGGAAAACCACCAGCAGCTTAATAGTACACAGCCTGCTCCTCCAGTACATCCCACCAGGCTGGCTCATCCAGCAGGAAGGGCAAGAGCAGAAGAGGGAATCTGTGAGGCAGCAGAAAGCAAGGGGAAAGAGCAGTGTAAAAAAAATGTTTGCAAGGCCACTCGAGAACCGATCATGGAAGGGGCAGGAGAGGAAGCAAAGAAGCAGAAACACAAGGCAGACCGAGCTGCTTAGGTTGGAGGAAGCAAGCAAGATCCTGGAACACCAATGTTGGGTGAGGACGGGAAAGTATGAATACACAGGGCAATGAGTCTGAACACCAGTGGTAACGACAGAGAAAGGTCACTGTCAATATAAGCACAAGCTCTCCATCAAGAAACTGGGGAAGGAAGGGAAGAAAGGATCCAGGGATTCAGCAGAGCAGTTAAGGAGACCTGGGGAAAGAATCAGTGTACTGACATGGGAAACCAAAAGGATTCCTGTGAAGTAGCAAAATGATATAAAAAATTTGTAAGCTACTGTACAAATATAAATTATTAACTTGCATTTCTAAGAGGCTGACAGGTATACCTCAGGAAAAAAGGTGCTTACATGGAAAAGGTGGTCAGAGAAATGGAGTTCATTTACTGGTCCACATATGCATAAACGCACAAGGGAACAAACAAAGGGAGAAGTGGAAATAATGGGGGCAAAGACATCTCCCTCTGATTCTTGGTCATTTCTTTTCAAATGTTTTTCACATGAACCCTTCCTAACCCTCTCCCGTCAGAAAGGAAACAAGAATTCTACCATACATTTTGGTCAGCCAACACAACAAAAATAAAAACGACAAAGTAATTCTTTCAGAATAATTCAAGCGTATTTCTTGTTTCTCCTCTCCTCAGGATACTTCAGATGACTCTCACAGCATACAACGCAACAATATTGCTGGGTCTTTCTCCTAGTGCTTTCTCATCGAGACACTACAGCAATTCTTTTGTCTTCTGTCTTTTGAAGGGATTTTCATGTGTTTGTTCTGTTGGGGTTTTTTTTCTGTAACACCCCAACAACACCATGCTACACTGTCCTCTAGAATAATAGAGGTTTTAAGTATGATAGCAAAGACTGCAGATTAAACAAAGCCTAAGACTACTTCTGTACCTCAAAATGGATGTTCTAGGGTGTATTAGAGAGTTTTCTTTTACTGGTGTATGGGAGCAAATCAACCAAAGAAGCCCCTTTGTTGCTAATTAATAGAAATGGGGGCAGGGAGAAACAGGGGAGAAAAGGGGAAGCATGTGCATCCAACACAAGTTGCCCCATCAACTTGAGAGAAACACAACACGTCCATGTATTTATTCCAACATGCCACTTGCTGATATTTATCTGCATCAGAAAGCTTTACATTTGAAGGGATGAAAAAAAATTGTGCAAGTGGAAGGAAAGCAGATGTCTAGAGATGAAGCCATCATCGCTGTCTCAGACTTGCCGCATGGCAAAGCTGGAAAAAGAATTCACCAGTATCTTCTTAGTTTCAGAGGAGCATTCCAAGACCTCCTGCCTACTGTACTAGCAGCTCTAGACTGCACCTGCCCACACTGGGAAGATGAGGTCTGAACTACCAGCGTAGTAGTATGAAGAGCAGGGCAACAGAATTGAGGGTTTGCTCATCCATACCACTATTGCAACTTCTACTGCATTCACAGAGTCTACAGGGTGAATCTTCTTCACTAGCTTCAAGGTGAGCCTTTCCAGCAGCAATTTCCTAAGGAGGATTGCAACCATCACAGTGACATGAACAACATATCAGTGTTACAGGATATATTACGGCATCAGCACAGCCCACAGATGATTCACCAGGAATCAGCACAGATCACTGCGAACTTCAAGCCTTCATCAACAGGAAAACATCTAAATAGCAGGCCATAGAAAGTTAAAGAAGTCTCCTGACTTGCTTAGGCCTGAACTGAGCCCAAAAACCAATTTGATTTTGTGTTACTGACTTTACGCATATAGACAGGAAACTTAATTGAAGTAAGATAAGACTAATACAATGCATTAACTAGATTAAGGGTGTAACGACCACGAAGATCTATGCTGACCTAACAGCTTGTTAATTATATGCCCTAATGAATCCTCTTGTGTTTTCTCTGCAAGAGGTATGGTGTAGCCCTGTTTTTTGCACTTACTTCCAATGTTGTATGTGTACTTTGCACCAGCACTGCCCTTCTAATATAAAGAAGAATGAACAGCGTACCCTGTAGCTAACTTCCACAGAGAGATCTTGACTATCCTCCTGAACCAGATTCCTATGGTAGAACTTTTTAAACTATTTGCTGTTAGAAATGTTAAATAAGGCTCTTCCCATCCATTTCCAGTGTCAACAGATTAGTTTCACATCCAGAATTACAGCAGCATTTTTGTACCCAAAACTCCTACGGAGTCAACACTTATCTGAAACGATGGCACTATATTCCATTTATCAGAAAACATTAATAAGGAAATGACAAGGAAAGTTCACAGGCCCATGGAGGAAGCCCTAATAAAAATGTCTTCCTGCACTGCTGACAAGGCACAAAGTACTCAGAACAGATACTGCAAGTATGTCTCTGCAGTTACAGTTTGTTGGATTCCTCCTAGCCCAGCTAAAAACCCACAAACGTATTCCTACAGTATATTTAGGCACTCCTGTAATCTGATCCATGCACATAAAAAAAACTTTCCTAACTTCAACTTTTGCTTGATTCTACTGCAACACCAAGGAGTCTGGGTTGGTTTTTTTTTTACTCCCTCACTTATTTTCTGCATACATGGGACAATGTGTAGTCACATGTAAGTTATGAGAAGCAGCCCTCTTTTTAGGAGAAAAAAAGACTATTTCATGTATTACAATTCAAGGAAGAGGAGAAACAATGAATAGTTGAACCCTGTTTTCAGAAATAAGTACCATATATTACCAGGCACAACAGACACCATCCTTTGCATTTCTACACAGCAACCAGTTTGTGGAGACATATTACTTTTTTTTAAAAAAACAGGGAGCCATAGGTCTCAATGGGATTTCAGTCACAAGCATATTCAGTACCTCTACAACAAGAAGTGTACAAGTCTGAAAGCCAACACTGCGAAGTCTAGTACTGAGAGAGAGAGACTCCTGAGTCTAGTCCATGCACAAAGCCGGCAGAAACTGCTGGAAGTAAAAATAGCACCCACATGGAGGCTATGTAAACCAGTTTTGCTCTACTTCAGAAGGATAAAGAGCTCAGTCACAACAGGATGCAAATCTATGCCCAGGATTTTCAAAAGAAAAAGCCAAATTTAATACGTCATCTCAAATTGAACATCTTTACTACTGTCTACAGGAACACTTCACCATGATTACTCTTACTACCTAGAGTGAAAAAAACAATTTCTGTGAGAGTACTGAGTTTCAAAAAAAAGGAAAGTAAGACTGTTTAAGCTTTGGTATGAACAGACCAACTTTGATTCAGGTAGAAACAAAGGTGCTTTTGAAAATTTCTCTGGCTGGTGAGTTCAGTTTCTTGGATTCCAAGTTAGTAAAAGTTCACACACTTTTAAGGTGCAGCTTCCAGATAACGCTTCCACTGCAGTGTCAAACTCTACCAACCACAACTCACAAAGGCTTCTGAGGTGTCCAAAGTTTAAAGAGGAAACACTGAAAAATGCTCTTGGTTCATCAAGACAGAAGTCGAGCGTGCCTCCCGCTCGCTCTGTAACCGTGGAGTCCAACAGTGCCTCGCTGGAACCACTCTGATGGAGTTCCTCTAGCAAAATCAGCAAGTGCCAGCCAGCAAGCCACACTGCCGGGTACCACCTCGGTGTCTCAAAGCCACGGTGAATTTAACGTGAATTCACCTTTGACAATACTACCAAAAAAGTACTATGCACAAAAATTTGGCTGTTTCCAGCTCGGCGGGACTTACACAGAGAAAAAGAAAAAGCTTATTCATCTCTCGTGTTTTGCATGGCGAAGTTTCCAGGAGTGGAAGGCAGAAACGGGAACACTGTTATCTGCGAAAGGGTTTTGGTTTTCCCATGCACAGAGCAGATAGTATCTACTGAAAGGGGGAAAAAAGGGGGAGGGCTTAATACCCTCCAAGGTCTCGTAATTCCGATGACGTGAGCGTTAATCACAACACATACCCACCTCCTGTGACTCCGGCCCTAACCCCTCTGCCCTCCGAGCAGGACTTTTCCACCCCTAAGTGGCACATCTCGAGGGTTTTGCTCGTGAAAGCTCACTTGCCGTCAGTCGACGCTGAGACGCCGAAGGCTAACCCGACACTCCGGGGCTTACTGCCGCGGACCGACGGCCCCGGCCGCCCCGCCCCGCGCGTCCAGGAGCCCCTCACGGCAGCCGCGGGGC
>NW_020799097.1:25914003-25923449 GCF_003259725.1 Athene cunicularia | reverse complement strand
GGCTGCGGGCGGCGGCGCGGGGTCTGCCCTCGGCCAAGCGGCGCTGCGCGGTCTGAAAGGAGCGGGGGGCCGTGAGCCGGTTGGGCCGCTCGCTTCACCTCCTGCAGGCGCGCTGAGCCCGACCCCGGAGGCTCGCAAACATCACGGAGCGGGAGCGGGCGCAGGCTACGCCAGCATTTTCCTTCCAACTGTGGGAACGCAGGGCGATCTAGAAAGTAACGTAAGAAAATGTACGGAACGCTGTCGGTGCTGTGGCCGTGGATGATGTTTTTCCTCTCAAACTACATTGCTGTGGCTTTAAAAAAAAAAAAAAAATCTGTATACTATCCTCAAGGCTACCTGAAATAAGGTTTTTTAAATCCACTTTCAAAAGAAGGTCAGAAGGGTCAGCAAAGGTGAATACACCGGCAGCCCTCTGCCCGTGTCTGCTGGCTCCAGGCTCCAGCAGCACCACTCCTCAGACCTCCGGGAGTGGGGCGATGTGCTGAGCTCCGGCAACAAAACGCAGCCTCAGAGGCTCTCCGCTGTTAGGTTGCATAATGGCAATTTTGTAATCTACACAGTGGCATAAAATACTTTAGAAAACAGACACTTAAACTTCACAGCTGCTCTTGAAATATTGCTGATTTCTCGTATAATTGTAACTGAATGCAGATACGGGAATGGGGGAGTGGCGGAAGTTTATTGTAGTTGTATCTGTTCTTCGGTCCCGTCACAGTACTGACAATACTTAGTCTTACAAAATTGTTGTTTTTTCTTAAATCAGCTGATAAATCTTGCAAGTAACACTTGTTTTAATTTCTGTGGGAATTGCAACGATCAGCCTATGTTTGGTTTTTAAAAAGGATAGTTTAGAATCTTGTGTACTGTTTGCTGACCTATAAACCAAAAACCTTTAAAGATGTTACCATTTTATTATAGGTACCTTAAAAAATCGGTCAGAACGAACTGTTTCTTTCTGCAATTGATACACCCAGTAATTACAAAAAAATATGTGGTACCTCTCAATATGTCTAAATAAAGTGTGTAAAGAAATCTCCTAGCCTGTGGGGAAAGAAGTGTAAATATTACTGACCTGATAACAACTGAACTGAAGTGGTTTTTCAGAAAGCCACAGGAAACAATCTGACTTCTGGCCATACCATGATTTAAAAATGTGTGCTGGAGCAACAGTGTCATCATTTCACCTCAGAGAACTGTAGCTGAGTTTCCAGCATAATTTCCATCCACTGCAAGTGTACAGACTGTTGATAGCACACACAAAAAGAAAGCTGCAACTGATCTTTTCCATCCCACACTTTGAAGAGTATTACCTACAGGTATTCTGAGCGGGGTTTGGAGATTATTTTTTTCACTGTACCTCCAATATTTTGAGGCAAAGACATCCTCAGCTTCTGCAGTACCCATGGAGGAAGCATTTATAAATGTGTTCATGTGTTTGGAAATGAGGCAGGCACACACACACCATCACTCTCAGGCCTTCCCAGCCCCGGGGCAGGAGATTAGGTAACTACAGGACACAAGGAAATCAACCAAATGTGTTGCACATCGGCACAGAGCTTGCTTGGCAAAGGCAGGGACTGAGGACGCTGGCCAGCAGATCTCAGAGGTGGAGGTGAAGAGGACCATCTCCATCACACTTAGTGGGTCCCAGCCGGTGGCCAGCTGATGCACTTCTTCCAGCTGCCGGTGAGGCTGGTTCTCCCCGAGGGCAAGCAGAGGGGACAGGTTCAGAAAATCAAGCTTCTCATGGCAGCTCCAACCCAAGCTCTGACACGGGAGGTCTTGAACCAGATGCAGGGAACATGGTGCTCTCAGCAAAGATCTGCTTACCAAGATTGACTTGCCTAAATTCAGTGAGCATTACAGCTCCTCCATGCTTTTATTCCTAGGGAACCCTCTGGAGAAGCGGGACTGAAGGGGAGCCATGCAGCAGGGCATGTGAACAAGGGAGGGGTGCGGCAGACTGCCCCCAGTATACACAGAACATGCAATTCTATATGGGACTATATCATAGGGATGGGATGACATCAAAGCACTTGAAATTGAAGGACAATGCAACTCTCTTAATTGCCAAACTGAAGGATGAACAAGTTGAATCCTGAGCTCCAGGTCTTAAGAACAGGCTTGTGAGTGGCACTTCAGGACCTTCTGTGCACCTTCTGCTCAGCTGGAAGCATCCACATTGTCCCACAGCTGAGTCTGACACCAGGCGAGAGTTCCAGTGGTGACCTCTATGGGAGGGATTTCATGCCAGCTTGTGGTGCTCTCTGTCCCATGTCTTCTGTGCCATTTGGGAGAAATGCCCGGCACACCCTCCAGACAGAGACAGATTCCAATCCCAGCATGCTGATCTGTCTCAGAGGCTTGTGAACAGTTTGAGCCTTTCCTGCATGACAGAGACATGAAGTTTGGCATGAGGTGTCACTTCTGAAGATGCCGTCATGTGTCTCATGACTAGGTCTCACTATGACAAGTCTAGACAGTTACAGGAGGGTGACAGTGACTCTCGGGTGAGTCCGTGTACTTTAATGGGGATGAGGCAAATTATTTGCATGGTTCTCACGAGTGTCAGGGAGTCCAGGGCACAGAATGATGGCAGGAGAGCTTAATACCTATTTATGAAATCTGCCTTCACCAGGTGACACTCAATATAAGGATAAAGAGCCTCTTCTCCTTCCCTGAGCTGAACAACTAATGTCATGGGGTCTTTGATAAAATCATTGGAGTTTAGGACATCAGATCAGTGCTAGTGGCCCCAGTCCACTGCATACCTGAAAATATAGCCTGAGGCTATGTTATGGAAATTGGCATCAAGGAGGCCAAAAGGCAAACCAGCGCCTTTGTTGAGGAAATAGTATTGTCACGTCAAAAAGCATCATCCTGAGCAAGTAAACCTGTTCAGCTTTGATCAGCGTAATGAGTTACTAGTCTCCATTGTTCTGCCCCACTAAGAAATAGCAGCAATAAAAAACCCTTCCCTAAACTAAGAAACGAATTCTATATCCTGTGTGGCCAGAAGAGTGACATTGTGTCTGGGCAAGTTTTGGTGGGAGAGGTCTTTGAAAAGGGGTGGGTAAAGAGAATTGTGATACGAGAAGCTGTAACCAGACATTCAGGAGAAGTTGTGAGCAAGCAAAGGACAGCAAATTGCCGGGGTTCATACTAACATATACTGTAACAACCTTCTTACTTGGGGCAATTGTGTCCCACAGGGCAGAAGAAATATTGCCCTGATAGCAGCAATCCTGCTGTGTTACACATTTCCATGGCAAGCCAAGGTGTGGCTTATGTGCCGAAGGAAATAAGGTCTGTTGCTCTCCCAGTTCTGCAGGGGATTACCTGGCTCCACACCACCATTTGATAACCATTTGGTCTGGTTTACCTTCTTTTTTTTGAGTTTTGTCATTTAAATCTTTCCATTTCTACTTTTTTTTTTTCTTTATAGTACTTCTAAAAGTATTTTAGTACTTTTATATGTTGGTTGGCTGAATTTTAGTTGCTTGGGACAAATTAGTATTATTTTTAAGACTCTTCCAGCAATGCCAGGAGCCTTAGAGCTATATGAAATCTGTCAGAAGTAATGCCACTATCTCTTTTGTGAGAGTAATAAATGAGTGTAGGGAGCAGCTTCATGCTTCTTTCCTGGCAGGCCACTTTCTTCAGACTCAGGTGGGCAAGGTCAGACTTCTACCAGCTCCGCTTCTTGAGGGGAACAGATGAAGTCTGCCCTTGCTGTGACACCACACTTCACATTGCTTTCTGCCATTCACACTGTGACTGGGCAACCCACGTCAGGTTTTGTGGCAGTCACTGTTGCCCCTGCTAAACAGCATTAAGGTGCACAGGAACAAAGGTTGCATCCCCAGTTATTTGCAACACATACACAGCAGTAGAAGAGCAAGCTCTCCTGCACGGGATTGCCAGCAGGGATGTGTTGCATGTGAGGGATCGCCCTGCTGAACCGGTCAGTGCTTCCAGTGTTGGGAGTGACAGCAGGGGTACCAGTTACACATACAGTCACATCATGGTTGAAATTTGGGAGACAGGCTGTGACCAAAACATTAATGTCCTATAGTCTATCAAACAAACAGCCATCCTTCAATCACTACCTGTCTGGTCTGGGTACGTATCCAAGAACTTCAGTGCTGAAAATCTCAATTTCTCTTTCTAGAGACCATCACTGTGCGTGCTCCTGAACAAAATATTAGGTTTATGTGTCTTTTAAGGAATTCAGACAATGAAATGTAAAATAGAAATAAGGTTGGGCTGATTTCAGGAGTATTCCTGGAAATTATTGTTTGAAAGAAGGAAGATCAAGGTCACAGTGCAGGTCTCCCTCTTTGGCACAGCTCAGACAGAATTGCTTTCTGGCAAAAGACAATTCAAGCAAACAACACCAAGTTTTAAGTTCATGTGGTGGTTTGACCCAGTACAGTTGAGATTCTTATTAAAAGCCCTAAAGCAAGGATATCTATGGGTTTGGGTGAGTGCAGAGGAAGTTAGTACTGCTATAAAGAAAACAGTAATATTCAGAATAATCAGAACTTAACAGTAAAGTACATTGTGGGGTAGAGAGAAAAAAAAAAAAAGAGAATGGATGGAAATAGATTTTGCATCAGCATAGTTCAAATAGTTCATAAAGTTCATAGTTCTAAACCCACTTAACACTAGGAAAAAATACAATGAATAATAAGAAAAATAAACCAGGCCAAGTTCCTGATGCCTCCTCTGCATTTGGGACTCCTTCCCCCAGTCAGATCTTCTGAGCCTCATTAGAGAGAGCGAGATGCAGTTACAGAGCACAGAGAAGCCGGCACAAAACAAGAGTAGTAGAAAGAAAGAAAGATCCAAGTACTGCAGGGAATAGGACCAGTCTGGGGGATAATAATCTAACCAGCATTCAATTGCTGCTGGAAGAGTAGTTACCCAACCCCTCTGAACAAATTAAATGGGAGTACTACTGAACCCGCAGCAACCGTACTACAGCCTGCAGAGCTGCTGAGAGCCAGGCCTGGCAGGGTGCTGGAGTTAATTAGCACTGACATACTTCTCTTTTCTCTGTTTTGCTGAGGACACAAGTCACATTTACCCTTCAGTTTCTATTTCATTTTGTTTAGAGGGGGTTGTAAAAGCAGCAGGTAGATGTGACTATGAAGTGTTCCCGTATTGATTACAGAGCTACAAATATGGTTACAAATTATGGTTACATCGTCACAAGTGCCACATATACAAAGTTTTTTGTATGTCTGAAATAAATGATTGAGAATAATGTTAATATATTATTAGTAGAAAGGCATATTTAGGAGTTGCAATGAATTATTAGAGCCATAATACCAAGCTTAAGCAGCACATGCGTGTGGCAGTGCTTTTAACATGTTCACTGTGGTTTTACAGTGTTATAAATAGCCATCACTGTGAGCAAAAGCTGTAGCATCTCTTCTCTTGTCCACCCCCACCCCCACCCCCAAACAAATCACTCACGATAACGTCAGCTTTTATTTGAACACAATGAGCTGTAATCACATGAGGTATTACTCTGATTTAATCCTATTTGCTTTAGTTTGGTTTGTAAGGAGTGGCCAGTAATATGTGGTTGCATTGTGCCCGATGGTTTCTTATTTCACACCAACTTTCAAGGGCTGACACCCCACATCTTCTCTGGCCAGAAGAACAAAGCAATGGGTTCTGGCAGGTAAGGAGGAGAGATATTCTGGTGGCTGAGATGGGTGTTTTCTCTTGTTTCTTTTTTATTTTTTTTCTTTCCCCTCCCAGTTGCTGGGCTGGCTGTCACAGCTAATGGATAGATTCTCATTTCAGGTTTTTACTAATTTCAGCCGATACAACCTCTCACAGCAAATTTTGCTTCTCCAACCACTGTGAAGACAACAAGTAGAGACACGAATTCAGATCTGTGTTTATTTTTTTAATCAACATCATGATGTAGCTAAATACCACCTGACTGCATGTAGTTTGGTGCTCTGTTTCCCATGGCCAACAGAGACAACCACACTGCTGGATTTGCCATGAAATGAAAAAGCAGAGACCAGCACGCGGTAGGTCAACCTGCCTATCAGCATAGCACCTTCGTTTCATGCCCTTTCACGATCTTTATCCTCTGAATGATGAGAGACCCCCAGCTTCCAGTGGGCTCTGAGCCAGGTTGCATTCAGCATCGTGAGGGTCGGGAGGAGACACCAGAGAAGCTGGGCTGGTGCAGGGTTGCATCAGCTCAAGGGCAGCAATGAGAAGCATCACTCTGCGTGTCAAGAACTCCTATCAGGAGCATCCTTACAGCCCATCATTTCACATACTGATTGATGGACCTGGAGAATGTTTTACTGATGCGAGACAGAAGCAGCTAGCACCAGGGCTAATGTAAATTTAACAATGAAAAATACTTTGACTGGCTTGTAATTTTTTCAAATTTTTTTTTTTTTTTGGCATGTCATTCCTAATTACCACCTTCTCAGCTGGAAGAGAAATTTAATGCCCTTAGAGTAGTCAAATGGGGTCTTTTCTACAATTACACACACATACAACTCCAGATTTGGTATTCGTAAATGCAAGTTTAATGTTGAGTCTACTCTTCACTAATTTCCTATAATAGTTATTTAGCTCATATAATGCATGTTAATTAGACAGATGTACTTCAACAACTTTTACCATAGAAGATTTTTATAAAATACCATGTTAGAAAAAGTGTTATTGATCTTCAGGAAGAAGAATGAGGAAATTTCTGATTTAGAGCAAGAGGAATTGATAGACTGTGAAAGTTGCTTATTTCATGAATCAGATCCAGGATAACGGAAATATAACTGAAATGTATTTGGAATGCCAAATGGAAAAATTGTAGTAAGCAGGTGAGTTACCAGGTATGATACAACTATCCAGTGAGAATCATAATTGTGTTCAGAATTAAATACCTTTCTGAAGAAATGTTATGCTGAGAACCAAAAGGTAAACTAGCAATTTGTGACATACATTCAACAGTTCAATCTTCCAGTTAGAAAAAAAATACAGTTTAAGAAATCAGGAACATTAACAAATAAATAAAACAGAAAAATAACTGCCTATATTGTTAATAACAAAATGGCAGAGCTTGTGTGTCCAGGTCACAGCACTTATTAACCAGCTACCCAGTTCTGTAAAGCCTGCACTACAGTTCTCACAAATGATGGTTTTCAAAAGAATTTAGGTCAAGTAAACACTTGACAAACAGACATACTGTGGTGAACTGGAAGGTTCACGCAGGCACCTGAGAAGATCTGCAGACCAGCAAAAGGAGTAAATGGAAAGCAAAATGGGCTGGAGCATGACCCTGGCATGCCTTTAGCTAACTCCCAACTGCAAGGAACTCCTGCCAGCCCAGCAGTTGGACTAGATGATCGTTGTAGGTCCCTTCCAATTTAATTACTCGATCTTACCATACCTTTGGTCTTTTTATGAGAGAAGAGGTTTCACCAAGTACCAATGTGCTCAGTTAAGACTTTTTTGTATTTGAAGAAAGTATTGAAATTAATTTGATTGTGTGAAGATCTGAGATTACTGCAAACACTTGAAAATATATGGACCAGAAAAGAATCTAGGCATTCTGTTGGACACAAACCCCAAAAATAGGCTTCTTCCGGCTGACACCAGTGGTGCAGTATATATATCTGGTCTTGTTCATCGTCAGGAATCCTTGCATGGAAGCACCATCACCCTGGATACTGCTCAGCTTTCATTACAAAATGCCCACTATTTCTTCAGCCAGCACGCAAACATATATCTTGAACCTGGACGTTTTACTCAAGTTTTTCATTCTGTATTTCTATTTCCAGTTTTCAGTGCTTCATCCAGACATCTCGCAGAGGCACAGGCTAACAGGAGACCAGGTAAAGGTGAAAGGGAAACCTGGGCTGCTTCGGTATGCTTGCTCAAGCCACATAGTTGGCAAGAAGCAAGCTTATAACTTTGCAGCTTACACATTCATGCGGCCTTACTGCACATGGCACCGGGCTTTCTTGGTTTATGGCACAGGTTTGACTTCTCGTCCGCCTGAAATCCCATTCCTTGTCATGGGCTTGCTTGGTTTAGGCAGTTCAGATATGTCAGTGCTTTCAAGTTTAGAAGCCATATAGATGGGGTCGTCCCCAGGTGGAAATGCTGCTGGGACATGGGTTCCCCCAAAGAAATGGAGCCCACCTGGGGCCTCCTTTCCTATGTATCACTTTTCCCCCAACTTTCCCAACACAGCCATGGTCTTCCTGTGGCAGTCTCTCCCCAGCAGGAAGGACAAGCTGCCCTTGAACAAAATCTCAGCAGAAATCTGATCCCAGGATACAGATGTTGGGCCTAATGCAGATCAGGCTGGATGATGCAGTTTTTCCTCTATTCTTTTGTCTCCCTCTTCCTCCCTGCCCATCTCCTACAGGATTCACGTGACACCACAACATTTATTTTCTGGATGGTGGGAAGCTCATTGCAATAGTCTGAATTAATCTCAGGGCTGCAAACTGAAAAGAGGGAACAGTGAGAGGACACAACAGCTATAAATGAAGCCAAAAATAAAAGCATCTTGCTCTTTCTAGCTCCTGGAGATACACTGTAAATACCAAACAGGCAGCTACTCCTCTTGCACACAATGCCCAGCTGCTGCAGGTTTCCTATCTTTGTCTGCTTCCCTGCTAACCTTCCTTAGTCCAAATCCACCCCCAACTGAACAAAGCCTCTTTCTTTATATTTGGAAACCTCCCGAGGAAGCAGAAGGGCACCTTTTCTCCTTCTGTCATCAGGAGTGATGGGAAAAGCTGATAATCTCCATCATTAGCTTGCCCAGTACTTCCTTTTGTAAGATCTAGTTTCTACTTGCTTGTAACTTCCCCAGACTCTAACTGTCAGGATAATATTTTTTACCTTATGTGACTGACTCAGACTCGGGTATTTTTAAGAAAGTATCAACTAAAACCATCAGCTGGTTCTAGGAACACACCAGAAAATACACTATGCTGTACCTTGAAAAGATGCACAGTAATTCTTCAACTGTGATCATTTTCTTTGGGAAAAAAAAATATACTTTTAGCAGAAAGGGTTGCTGAACAGAGAGCTCAGCCTCCAATCACCAGTGTGCCCTTTGCTGCCACAGCTGTGAAACTTGTCCAAAATTCCTCTGAAAAAAATCAGTTCACATACGCTCAACAGCATGTGCACCTAACAAGCCTAATATTTAGCAACTAAAATCCCCCAAATCCTCCATGGACTTGGTGAGCTCTGCATCATGCTGCCCAAGCTGCCCACGTGCTCCCTGAGAGCAGCGGGAGGGCTGGGGAGGCCGGGGGATCTGCCTGGGGCAGAGGGAGAAGGGGGCTGTCTCCACTGAGGGCTGGGCAGGACCAACATGGGGGGATGCAAGGGATAGGGGCCATGGCAGGGCAGCAGTGAAAGGGAAGGGGGGGGGGGGGCAG
>NW_020799097.1:25877776-25913953 GCF_003259725.1 Athene cunicularia | reverse complement strand
GGGGGGGGGGGGGGGGGGGGGGGGGGGGGGGGGGGGGGGGGGGGGGGGGGGGGGGGGGGGGGGGGGGGGGGGGGGGGGGGGGCAGTCCCCAGAGACACAGACCCCAAGGTGACCTCGAGAGCTGAACCCCAAGGAGGACAACAGCAATTCCGTCCCGATGAAGGGGACAACCTGGGTTTGCTGGTGGCAGAGGAGGCTGCAACCTTCCCAGAACCAGGTTTCGAGCAGCAAGTGACATCCTAGGGCACATCCCAGGGCCTTTCCCCACAGCAAGGTCCCAGCAGGATCCTGCAGCCAGTTCATGGGATCCCCTCTGCTGCAGGGACAACTCACCAGCACAGTGCTGGAGCAGAGGAGCCCTTGCAGTGTGCTCCCTGCAAGCACCAGTAAAAAGCAAGACACTGGTTCATTAACCATTAACCAGACAAAGCAAAAATTAAATTCCTCACAGATCCATCGTTACCATAGCAAGAGTTTTTCTCTATACAGGAAATAAGGGTGCATGACCCCATAGCCTGGCGTAGCTGCACACTCAGTGATCTGGGACATGGAGCACCAGACAGGGGAGAGTTACACTGTGTTTGCTCAGCCTCATCCCATACTATAGCATCACAGCCAAAAGAAAAGGTTTATTTTGAGTTCAGCCTTGCAGGCTGCATCTGTGCTGCTTATTTTGAGGCAGAATTGAAGCTATGCACTTCAGGGTCTGCTGCCATTTCTCAGGGGGTAAATCCTGGCTGCACCCTGAGCTTTAAAGGGCTGCATTTCTCTAACAAGCTGTGTTACAGTTCAGCAGCCTCCATCTGTCTTGTCAGTCCTCCTCTTGGCATCACCATAAAAAAAGTGGCCCCAGCCATTCCTAGAAGGGACTGAGCATTGTCCATTTGATGAGCATACATATTTGCAGGCAGTCTGAGTACAAGCTGCCTAAAAGGAAAATGTGTGCACAGGGGTAAGGTTTCCCAGTCTACATGAATGTAGATGTATCTGTAAATGGATGTAGACCAACTATTGATTTTAATTTGAGCTGCTTCTGAGCTTTGGTTGTGAGGAGGCAAAATCCTGTTTGCTGTAAATCTAAGGTTTGGTACTTGTAAAACCTTTAACTTCAGCACTTAACTTTTCAGCACTCCAAATCAAATCTTCAGTTTTGCAATGACTAAAAGCAGTGTCCCACATTTACCAAAGAGCTCTTCAAAAGCTGCAAGAAGAAAGAATAGCTAGATTCCTCTAAAATCACAGTGGACTTCAGCTCTCCAGGGATGATCATGAGCACCAGAGGGAAAAGTAGCGGTGTCTGACCTCAGAGCATAGATATAGGACTCTAACCCCATTTGTTCTTCATCCATATTCACCACCACTGTTAGCGTAGCCCACAGTGCCCTTTAGAACAACAGAAAATAATCAGTAAGTCTCCTCCTCCAAGAGGGTGAAAGCTGAGCAGACCACACTCTGTCACCAGTTCCTAAGCAGTTTAGAAGCCAAATTTTCTGAGCTGCCAGTTTAGATGCACAGTCATTATCATTAGCCTAAGGTGAGCAAATTTCACAGCAGTATCACAGTTTCTAGGGCAGGGACATGATATTTAACTTGCTTCTCCAGCCCAGTTAGGCTTGCACCAGGAGTGGAGAGAACTCATTTCCAGTCAAACATGGTTGGCTCCTCGGCTGCCAGCACCTCTGGGACAGGACTCCTGAAACATGTATCCTCTTCTGAAGCTGCTCTTAGCTCCTCACTGTGTCTGTAAAGCAGTCTACTCGTACCACACTCCGCTACTTTCCCTGTTATGGAAACATTGGCATGTACTTCATGTTAAGCTAACAATATTGACAAGCATCATCCAGATCTGCTGTGGTGGTTTTTTTGTTGTCCTCCATCTTCTAAATCTTTCTCCTGGCTCACCTGAATGTTAGGTTTGTTTCAGAGTTATGGTTACTGAGCTGGGAGCAAATCCCAGCAGAGTCCTATCAGGAGCGCCCCAGGTTTTTGCCCACCTGGGAAGTTCTGGGCATGCCTCCCCTTCCATAGAGGGCATGACAGGATGTGCGGGGAGTCAGCGAGTTTCCGTAAGGATCTACCAGTCCTGCAGAGCTGTGCGTGGAAAGATACAGGTTCAGGTTCATCTGTTTTTCTGAAGCACTCATCCAATTCTGAACCACTGAAGAGAGATGTTAGCAAGTAGATAAATAAATGCATACCTGGCCCCAGTCATCTTAGGAGACCTCAGCAGCTACAGAGGTTGGTTCCTGCTGGAGATAATATCTCATGAACCAGCGTGAAACTACCATGCTTGTACATGAAGTGTACTTATCTAGAGTAAGTATGCCCATTTATACCAGAAGATGAGTTTCCTTTATGAGGGAAAGAAGTCTACCCTTCATTTTTCTACTGAGTTTGTCCTCTGGCAAAACCTGCTTTCATGGTTTCAAACTGTTTACAGAGCACAAACTGCCCCCTTGTTGGAGAGACAATGTAGTTTAACAGAGGCTTAAATTAGAGAAATTAAAAGGTAGAAAGCTAAGAGAAGTACATTTTTTTTTCTCAAAACTTCAGACCAAAAAAACCCAACAATGCAGATATTCATGAGCGTGTTTTCCATGTTTCATGAACAAACATGAAATCCACGTATGGCTACAGACAGCCCTTTGCCAATCTTTCTGCCAGCTCAGATTTTTATAAGTTGTTGGAGAGTGTCTGACAAGCAATGTCAATTCATAATCAGAAGACAGGAATGTCTGGCAACAAGAATGATGCCATTAGAGCTGCAAGAGCAAGGAGGCTGGATGAAAGCTTTAGCTGCAGGGGAAGCTCAGGCTGAGAAACACCCTCCATGATGGTGCAGGCAGGGGAGCTTGCAGCAAAGTAAAGGTGGCTGGTGATGGCTCATGAGCTGCAGGAGAAAGCAGGCCTTCTGAGAAAAAGTGAAGCTCTCTGGGCAGATGTAGCTACACACATGATGCAAATACCTATCACTGACAAAAGTCTGTGAGATCAGCTCAGGACTCCTGGGAGCAGAGGGATGCAGCCTTGGGAATTCATAGGAACCTGGAAAAACCAAGCTGCAACCAGAATCCACAGTAAAAACTGTAAGACTCCAGTGAAGGTAGCACTAGAAAAAAACAAACAAACAAACAAACAAACAACAAAACACCACGAAATATAGTAAACTTCTCAGTGTTTAGGAATGCAGGAGTCCTGCAAAGCAAGCTGTTGCATAAATTACAGTTAAGTCATGAAAAAAGAGAGAAAGATGGAGAAAGGAGCAGATTAAAGACATGTTCTGCATCCAGTAGGAGTTTAATTACCTTGAGAAGTGAAACCGATTCCATTGCTTTATGGGTGGTAAGCTTGGAGTTTGGCAATACCCAGCACAGAATATTTTTATGCAATGCTCTGCAAACTGTCAACAACATGTGGCTTTCCAGATGATCAACCTCTGCAGACCTTTGAAAATGAGGACATCCAGTGGCTGAATATTATAACTGGGATTTTCATCAAGGATTTATGTCTGGGGCAGAACCTCACCATTTATACTAAATTTCTGCCCCTTGTAGAGACCTGAAGTATGTTGTGTACAGAGTAAAGGCTTTTACAGAAGCCTTCTGCGCTGGGGTAAATTCCACTTAATTAAAGGGCTGATGGTTGTAACAAACTGTTTGAGGCAGGCTCAGTAAGTATCATCGAGTAATACCTAGAATATTGCTTCACCTTTCTTCCTCTGCTTCCCTGTCATCATAGGCTTTTATGTATATTAAAAAAAAAAAAATCTTTCAAATCCCATCGTATCTCTAATCTGGCCTATAAACCTCTTATTTAGTTGCAGAGAGCAAACATAGCTGTGAGCTTTAAAAACCTTTAGCACCTAACCAGACCCTCTGGAACCAATCAGTATAGCAAGTGTTGCAGATCATGCTTTTAGTAATTTAGATCTAGGTGCACCGGTTTGAATATTTACACTTAGTTTCTATATAACAATAATATTTAAAGACCAATTGTATAAATAAATCATGTTTCTAAATATATATTGTAGGAGAGATCTAAATATATATTGTAGGAGAGATCAAATACACACTTTCCTGCCATGAAACTGCAGCAACCATTAACTCAACAATGTAACATTCCAGGACATGAATATTGTGCCTTGTACAAACCATAGCAGAAACAAAATGAAAATAGGTAAACATCTGAGTCACATCCAGAGGAAATGGGCCACTGGAGCTTTTGCACATTTACAGGCCATGATTTCACCTGGGAAATGGACATACAATATCACTATCTGCAATAACTAACATCTCACCCAACATTAGGCACCGAAATTGGCAGCAGAGAAATGCAGAATTGTGCTGAGTTTCCAAGATGAGATAAATAAGGCCATTGAGTAGAAAAACCCTTACCTTCCTCAAACGTTGATTTGAACTAATGTCACTTAGGACTGTGTCTACACGCCCCAGAGTAATCCCTGAAGATTATCAGGTAGCCCTTCATACAATTCATAGCTCTGAACTGCAAAGCCAAGTACTGAAAACAGGGAATAAAAGCACCTCAGACCTTCTCCCATCTCCCACCAGTCTTTTTCAGCGTGGAGTGCATGGTGCAGGTCTAATGGCAGAGACTTGTGTGGTCTCCACCTTCTGCTCCCACTGCTCTCTCCTACCTAGGCTGACTGTAGTTGAACTGTGTAAGGCTTCCCACCTGGACAGATCTAACCTGCTTCTCAGATCAATCTGGATATAAAATGTCATTGCAGTTTAAGTCTAAGTCTGGGTTTAAAATCTAGGCTGCTACAATTTTGTCCTCCTCTCCCCTGCTCTCTCTGGTGCCAGCCAGCACTAACACTCATGCAGGCACATTATAGCCAGTTTAGGCAAGCCAATTCAACTGGAAACCAATCTGGCCATCATTAGTAGCTCTATCTGCTCTCTGAACCACTTCAGTTCCCAATTCCAGGGGACAAGTACCAATTCAATACAATTTTCATCAGCTGCATGTTTTTTGGCTCTGAGGCTACAGTTTCAGTTTAAGCGTAAACCACTAGACAGTCAGTTAAGTTAGGTTTATACTACTATGTCAGAAACCGAATCCAATGCCTTTGTGATCAGCAAAGGAGAGGGTACAGCCCTGAAACTCCCCAGCAAAACAATCCTCTTGATTTGCCAGTGCTCTTGCAGCCAAGCACAGGCTGGACCAACTCTCAGAGGGCTTCAGGTCACTCTTCAGTCTAAACCTCTCTAGTTGCAGGCTTCTGCTGAAAAAAATGCTTTTCTCCCTTGCCTCCCCTTCCCCAAGCAGTCCTGAGCATTGGTGGCAGCAGTGGGATTAAGATCAAGCTTGCTGATCCTGTGGGAAACCAAACCTGTATGAAAAATACAAGAAGACAGACAAGCTTTTTATTTCATTGGGTTTGAATGCTGAATCAACGTAGTATATACTACAGAAGTATTAGATCTGATTCAGGAAATGTTTGGTCAGCAGTTTGGAAGTCTATTTTTACCAATCTGGCTCACTGCTAAATCAGAAAGACACTCAGCTTGGTGCAAAGAAAAGGAACATACTGCAAGAGAGGAGAGACTGTGGCAATGCCAGTTTTGACCAGATGACATTGCTGTATCTTAGAATTAAAGAATTTACAGCTTTATGATTCGGGTACTATATTTAGAGTTATTAAAAAAAAAATTAAAAAATTGGTGAGCAAAGAGCATGCTGGGCACTCCCAAGAACTTGCTCTCTTTGAAGGAGAACTGTAGTTTTCAAATAATGACTCTTCCAGGATTACAGCACATTTTTCTTCTCTGTCTTGGGGTTTATGAAGAGCATAATGAGAATCCCATCATGGATTTCTGCACTTCTATATTCAAATTTCCTGTATGATAGGCAGGATTTGGAGTGCCCATGCCTGCTGGCTAACAACACGTCTTTCATGTGTTGTAAAGTAGAAGCAAAGAGCGCGAGTAAGAAATTCAGGTTATTCTTCCCCATTACTCTTGGTGTTCTCTGCCTCTCTAATATCTTACGTCTTTTCTGGACCATTAATGTCATACTCAGCCACTTACTTGATTTTATTTATTGGTGAACGTTACATTGTTTTGAGAACAGATGCTTAAACCAGTGCACTAAGCAAAGTCAGTCAAGGGTCCTGGTCAAACTGAATTACCTGACTTCCCTCTTTGTTCCTCCACAAAGGTATAATAATTTTAATTAGATAAACTTCATAGAGCAGCTCATGAGGAGCAGCTAAATTACAGACAGCAGGCAGGGACAGGTGGGGAAAAGAGGCTTGGAGCTCTGAGAGATGTTGCAACCTGAGGTGTAACACAACAGAATTGGCAAAGCAACCGAGTATCATCAATACCGGGAGCTTCCTGGCTCTTTTCTTCCTGCAACAGCACTGTGACGTGTTTTTGATGCAGAGCCCCTACCAGCTCACAAGAACTTCATCCTGAAATTAGAGAGATCTTTTCAATTAGCTTAGTCTTATGGTTAGATTGTCCTGGCTCTATACAAGGTATCTACATTTCTTTGAATTAATTATGAATACAACTACAAAGCATGTACTTATTTGTCTGGAGGCTGCCTCAGATTATATGTTGACAAATTATATATTGACAGATTATATGGTGACAAGCAATTCATCCTTCCATTCCTTTCACCAATCCATCAAAGACAGAAACCCCACTGTATTGTAGGCTGAAAATGACAAAACAACCCTATTAGTTCCCTCCCATGTGTCTAATTTTCTTTCAAATGCCTGTTTTCAGCTGTGAGGCATAAGGGCAAAAATATTCTCCTCCTTTCTACTTCAAGTGTAAGGGGGGAAAATTGTGTACATAACTACTGTAAGTAAAAAAATAACAGCAAATATGTATTTTGTTTTTTCCAATAGCACAAAATTTACATAGCCATTATTGACAGTAGAATCAACCTCAAATGTCTGTGGAGGTGACTAAATACTCCCCCTTCCTCTGCTCTGTGTGGCATCGAAACTGTTCTTTTCAGTTAAAAACATTCCAAAAGTTATGTAGTACTCATGTCTCATCCTCTGCAGATTAAAAAAAAAAAAAAACAAACCAAGCAAACAAAAAAACCCCACAAAAAAACATATTCTCCCTTTTCAACAACCTAGATGCTACAATATCATAATTTTCTCTGCATCAACCTGAATCAGTGATCCGGACCAAACCCAGCTGCCTGTAATAAAACAGAAAATATCAGGCAGGGAATTGCTGGCTGTTTCTTGCTGAGGTTTGAAAATAGCAAGTATACTTATGTTTTGAAGAGATTCATCTATACTTTCACCAGAGCGGCTTCCAGTCTTGAAGTCCTGCTAAAGACAGCTATGCTTACCGTATTGAAAAATAACAGATGTGTATCACAGAGCTTTGTTTTTCCAGTTTAGTGATAGTGGATTTTTTTATTGGACTTAATGGACTGTGAATATTGCAAACTGAGCAATTCATCTGACAGTCTGAGTACATACTGGCATTCCTGTATTTCTCAGGTTCCAGAATAAATTTTCTAGAATAAATCTCAAGTGCTGTATATTAGCACATATTTGAATGGTTCAGCTTCACAGCTGTCAACTGCTGACTGAGTATCGAAACAGCCTTTGCATTTGCCATGGCTACTCCTCTGCTGATACTCATTCTGCTTGAACACAGGCGCTAGGCAGGAATTAATAGAGATAGGATCTTGCCCTGATGCTCAGAAAACAGATTTTGAAGGGATTATCCAACCAATGGAAAATTAGTTTTTCTGAGTTCAACCCGGTATGCCCTCCCCCACCCATTCACTGCAATGTTAAGAGTCAACATCTCTGCTCAGATTTATTCTCCAGTCAAAGTCCAGAGCATTTCAGTGGATAACTCCTATTAACATTCCCATAAAGTAAGCACTGCCACCTCTGTGTCCTGGCAGCGTCCGGTTTCTCTAACTTCCTGAAACACCTATTTTGCCATAAGTGTTGTCTCATACAAGCAAAAGATTTTTAGATGATGTTTTCTATTTAGAGCAGGTAAAAAGAGGATGACTATAAAGAGCTGATGGGGCTCCCCACAACGAGAAGCAGCAAGCTTCGTAGTCTGTGCACAAATATACTGTGGCATATCTTGAAAGCAATGCCACTCTCCTTCAACCTTTTGCACTTAATTTTCCATAGAGGGAAGTGGCAGGCCATTAGCAGCACACTCAAGTGAATTGCTAACTCACCCCAAATGAAATCTGGAGTTTTGCTGCCTGCTGCAGCTGTGCTGCCAGCCACTGGCCTGTACTGCAGGGGCTGATGTGACAAGGGGACATATTCTATGTAGCCCTGATGTAAAATGATGGAGATCTTGGAAGGCATTCAAGGAAGTCTTCCCTCTAGCAAATCTTCCTCTTATTTAGTAAGGACAAGAAGTGACATCTGATTAAAGATGCAAGCCTAGATGTTGATCTTTGGTCTTTGTAGGCTGCTATGCCAAGGCCACCAGACCTCTGAACAACTCAGCCATGTGTGGTCTTGTGTGGAGATCAGCATAGCTACTGATGCTCCGAAATATCTTGTCTCACTAGATAAAATAGCACAGTTTTTCCTCTGTGAAAAGGAAAAAAAAATAACAACAGTCTTTTTATAAAGCTGCCAAAAGGCATCTGAGCCAGTCAGGTGAGCAGAGGGCAGCATATTTATCTACTCCAAAACAGGCACAGCCCACTCGTCATGCAAGGCTGTAAGCAGAGCTGCGGATGAGCAATACCTGAGAGCAAGGCAAGTTTCAGGTATGGAGAAAGATCCATTTTCTGAAAAGTCCCATTTTCAAACACAGGCATCAAAATTGAGCTTTCTAAACCTGAATTTGAAGCATCTGATTTTGGGAACACAAGCACCTATTTCACACTTAGTGACAAATCAGCAAGTCAAAGTGTGAAGAAAACAAATTTAGCAGACTGAAAAGTATGAACAAACACTTGACGATAGCATACACATCCTCATTTTTGACAGCATCCTGATTATTTTGGGATACATTAGCAGCGAACAGCTGTGTCTGAAACTAGGAAGCTTTAACTTCCTGTAGGAGTGCACCAAAAAAACCCACCACTAGAAATACATGTATAAAATTATCCATGATGGGGAATAGGGAATGGTTTCAAGGTGGGAACTAAGGTGACACCCTGAAAATGAGAAAGAAAAGAAAAGCACGCATGCACAAAACAAAAAAAAGGCAGAATATACATAGGGCATCTTGCAGAGTTCTTCCTTCATGTGGCATTGTGTTGCTGTATTGCATCAGGAGCCAGAGAAGGAAAGGTTGTGATAAAAAAGGACAGATGGACAGATGCAAGAGCTGGGAGGACAGAGGAAGTGACAGGGTGGTGGTAAGGACACAGCACGGGTTAACGAGCCTTTCATTTCCGAGGCTGGAAACACAGCGGGCTTTGGGTGGAAAAGAAGTAGAACCAAAATCGCCTTACTTGACATTATGGGGAGAGCTGGCAAGGCAAACAGCCACGTTAGCTTTTTAATGACAGACTGAAAAAACTGTATTATTTTTAATCTTGCAGTTGGGGATCAGCCTGATGTTTCTCTGATTTTTAAGATTGCCCATGCTTGTGGCTTGGCATTAAAAAACCCTCTAAACTGCATGTCAGAGTGCTTGGAAAGAGGTTGTTAAGAGGAAATGACCTGGACCATAATTTTCATAATTGCCCAAGGGACTTGAGAGAGTCAAACCCGTACCCAGCTTTGGGAGCAAATGGGGATCTAGTTCTCACAGCTACTTCTTGCAGCACTTGAGCCCCTCTGTAACAACCCCTCCTAGGCCACGGAACAGCTGCCAGGAAGGATGGATGAGCAGGGACAGGAGCCATGCTTCTAGGACAGGAGGTGGGATGTACAGCACCCACCTGACTCCTCACCATGCTCAGGACTGTGCTCTCATGGTGACACTGTTATCTTCCTGCTGTTGAAATTCTTGACAAATTCTGTTGCCTGGAAATCACAGTACAATACCTTTAAGAAAAGCTGAATAACTTTAAACTTAGGTAGGTGAGACATACGTCAGAGCACAGGAAGGAAGACAGCCCACTGCTAATTACCCGGAGCTGGGAGCCTCCCCTTCCCCTGGCAGCAGCATGCTGGTAGTAGCTACAGTGAGGTGGGAGCCTGGCACTGCTGGGAGGAGGCAGGGAATAACGAATGGGCATCCAAGAGGAGGGTCAGCACCTAAGCAAAAGCATCTCTCCTATGGAAACAGCAGTGCCATGGGAAAATGTCACTAAGAATTATAACAGTTCATCCCCAGAAGAATGGCATTATTTTCAATATGTGAGAAACGCTCAGTTACCAATTATCAATAGCTCATACGGGATGAGGTGTGAAGCACTCTTTATTATGTTCTTGCAAGACAGGGTGCCCCACCAGGTGGTCGTGCCTAACAGCCATCGTGCAATGGTTTATATCCCTTTCTCCCGACCGCGAGTTCCCTCCCCTGATTCCTCATTGGCTGAGTACTACAGGGTGTACAGACTTCCCGAACCGCCTACCGACACATCCCTTCGTGTATGTGTTCATACATCACATGTTCATGGAAATGAACCTTGGCTTTCACCAGGGTGGAGAAGTTAATATGCATGAGCTCATCACACAAGCGTACTAAGACATAAAAAGTTCGAAATTCAGGTTGCCCGAGTCTCTCGGTACCTGCATCCATCTAAAGCCATTTCTAAGTACTGGTCATCACAGGTGACAAAAGGACTACCTGTCTTCTCACCCTAGGCCAGGAATTTCAATGGTTGTGAATTGCTCTCATTAATTGCTTTGGTGAATCGCTCCTGCCATTCTCATCAGTCTGAATACAACATTCTTTCCCTTACAAATAAAATTCAACAGATTGTTATAAATGATGGATAAGAATGGAATCTTCTTGTTCCAGAGCAAGGAGAAAAATATTGGTGGGAAAAATGGTTGTCTTGTCCCCTACAAGCTCCAGATCTCTGTGGCTTTTAATTGACGAGAACTAAGAAGAATGTAAACCACTGTGCTAGTCAGAGCAGCACCAAAAACGTGGTCTGTCACATCTTAATTTTTTTCCCTAAATCCTCAGAAAAATCCTTTTTGTGCTGTTAAGTGCCATAATTTTGAGAAAATTATACTGTGTTTTCAATGTTTAACACTGACTTATACGCAAAATATAGCTCAGTCTTACTCAAACAACTGAGACAAATGCTTCATACATTATGCACGAGATCTGCAAAGCTCTTGATACAGATTATAGAGAATCAAGATATGCTGTCATCTTAGTGTTGAAAGTTTTGATAACACTGAATGATTAAATAACTTCATAGTAGACTCGCTCCAAAGTTTTCCTGAGGAAATTCTTCACTAAGCCTCTATTGTTAAGCAGGCCAAAGAAATCTGAGCCCTCAGTAATGAAAAATGTGTTGCTGTACCAAACAGCAGAGGAAACACAGGTACAGATTAGTGCAGCTCTCCAGATCAGGAAACTTCTGGAAAAAGCAGTCAGTAGAGACTGGGGACATTTCCCTTCTTAGTGACCAGTACCTTTCTGAGAACGTTAAATTTTAACATATTGTAAGGACCATTAAGAACCTATTAGGACTTCTAGAATAAAGCAATGTCTTGAGATTTCCAGTTTCTGCCTGTTCTAAAAGTATTTGTTCTCCATCTAGTCACAGGGAAAATAGGTTTCAGAAAATATACATTTCCCTGGTTCATTAGGCCCAAAGAGAAGAGTAGATGGAGATGTTCAAGAGTCAGCATAAGCCTTGTTTCCTTATGTGTTTTTCCCCTTCTTGAAGCACTGAATCGTTTTTGCTATGATAATAACGGTCAGCGAGGCTGTTAGCCTTCTTGTGATACAATGTCCCCTTTACCAAAGAAAGGAATTTGAAACTGTGCCAGCTGACTAACTGGCTGGTGATCAACATCCAGATCACAATAAAACCTTGTGGCATAGGGCAAGAAGTTCCTTGCTATAATGAGGTCCCTGATATATCGATTTTGCATTTTCAGAGTCACATAATTTCTCTCCCTCACTATAAAGTTAGGGAGATCAGTACCTCTGCTTAGGGTCTGTGGTGTTCATCCCTCAGCTGCAGAAGCAAACTCAGGTCTCAGGCTTTCTAGAATCCTGGAGAAGCTGATTTGTGCATAAGCCTTTGGGACTTCTCTACCCAGAACATTTCATTTTCTTTGAGCTTTTCTAAACGCCTAAGCCCAGAATTTAGCTGTCAGCACTGCTCCAGCATGATACTAATGCTCTGAAAAGTCACACTTTAATGCACCACTTTAGTGTTTATCTAAATTTCAGACAGACTAATTATCTAACTTTCAGGCTGAAAGGTCTGAAAGCATTGAAAAGCACATCAACACAGGTAACTGTGGGAAAATGTGTTCTGCAGAGAGCTGGCTACAGCACATCCGTGGGAAAGAAAAGCTGAGAACTCCCTGAGCATTGTGAAGAGCTGTAAATATGGAAAGTGCCTTGTCTACTGAAAGAAACTTATGAAATATATGGAGCGAGGTGGCAGGAAGACAAGGGCTTCCACTTTTTCCTCCCCTCAGAGAGGTCAGCATCTTGAAAAGAGGGAATATTGCTTCCCAGTCAGCAGCTTTCTCCCCTCTTGCAGGGTAGACTCCCTCCTTCTTCCAGAGGCAAACAGCAGCTCACTCTGTCTCAGCAGCTTATTTTCCTGCTCCTGCAGGCTTCAGCAAGCAACATCCCTTCTGCAGCCTCAACAATTTCATAAACATTAAGGGATAGAGCCTGGAGAAGTGATAAAGTGCTTTGTCTACTGCTTGGATACTCACTTGCAGTTCTGTAGGAGGACAGGTACGTAAGATTTTCCAGAGCTATTCAGCCCTTTCCCTGAGCAAGTGCCATTTTTAGGTCTGTCACCAGGGATAAGAAGCAGCAAGTTCTCTGTAAACAGAGTTTACAAAACATACGCTGCTGAAGGCTTCCACCAGCACTTCCCACAGTAAGCTTACTCTTCAGGGCTTAAGGCACAAAGATGACATTCATGACTTTGTAATTTCACATTTAAAGCAGGGATTTTAAAGTCTCGCAATTTGAGGGGAAAAAACAAAAAACCCCAACCTTTTCCACTACCTTGACCTGAGTAGTTTCTTCTGAATGTAAGAGAGACACTTGGATTCTGAAACTAGATTCCATGCCTTGGTAATTATTAATTGGTAATTTCCTGAATATTTGACGCTTTGTTTCTGAAAAACTATGACAGTCTCATCATGTATTTAATTCTACAGTGCTAGCAATTCTAAGCTCCATTTTTCGTACCATTTTTGTCTAGGGCCACGCTGGTGAGGAAGTTGAGGAGGTTTAAATGCACAGGACATTAGACAAATTCCAGGATGCTCCATCTTGGAGAACACAGCTTCTCCTTATCTTTATGGTTTTAGGCCATGAAGGACGGACTTTGTATGCCTGTCTTCAGAAACAGTCTTCTCAAGTCTTCTGGGATTAGTACATTCCTTTGCATATTTGGAAGTCCTTGTTTTTCAACTGTTTTTTTGTTGTTTTGGATCCCAAGTCCCCACAAATTATATTTATTTTCTGAAAAGCCTGCAATTCTGTCTCTAAAATGTGTATAGTTGCAGAGGCCCCTTTTTGCGAAGATTAAGGTTGAAGTTTTAAAAACAAGAAATGTAACCAAAGGAAATTACTTGTACCACAGAACAGAGCATAGTTCAGCTCCTGAGAGCTGAAAAGTTGAGAGGGAGATAATCCAATAGTTGTGTAAGAATGCAACTCACAAGTGTGCAAACCAGAAAATTAAAAAAGCATATTAAAAAATTTTTACCAGAAACTAAGGGAGTAGGATAACACACCTGTGTACATTGCACATCACTTCCGTTAAGCACGAGAAAGAATGTTCCATTCCCATTCTCATGCCAAGCAGCACAACTGCAGAGAGTGATTCCACCATGTTCCTGAAGAGTTTCAGTGGTGGACAACGGTACTCAAAGAAGAAACCCATTGAAAACCAAAAGCAAATGATCATACCAAGAAATGCTGAACTCAGCCTCTACAGCAGATCATATCTGATTGATCATGAGGACACATCACCATTCTTCTTTTCCAATTGATTCAGCAGATCAGAAGAGAAATGCTTTGGGGGCTGCAGAAAAGAATTGCTCTTATAGGAATTACTGACAAAGCAAAAAAAAAAAAAAATCCACAGTATGTTTGGCCTGTAAAGAAACAGGAAAAAGACCATTTCTCCCACAGATGGTGAACCAGGAGAGCAAGCTACTCCTCCTTCCCCCTTGTCTAGTAGGATTAAGCTTTCCACAAGCAGATATTACAGATCTGGAGAGAATTAGACTTGTTCCTTCAGTGGCAATAACCAGTTAAAACTGCAGGAAAAAGATCTTGATAAATTCTGCTGTGGACACTGCTTTTGGCAGCTCTGTGGGAGGAGGGAAACCTCTGCTCAGTGGTGGGGGTGGCTGCAAGGGAAGACAGCAGGATATCTAACCAAGGCCTTCAATCACCCACTCAGAGGCCTCTCCTATCTTACAGGAAGGGCAGAGAAGGAAAAGAATACAAATAAAAGAATCTGGCAACCCTCACTGGTTGTTTTGGGTTTTTGTTTAGGTGGGGTTTTTTTCCCCTAAAAGCAGTATATCTAGGAATATCTTCTTACTCATCAATCCATCAACATTTTTCACCACACTAAATCCCAGTAGTGACATTTTCCTGAGCTTTCAGATGGCAAGTCTGAGATTCACACTGGGTGAGGGGATTTCTTTTCCCTCTGCTGAGATCACCCTATGGCTACCAGAAATCCTCAGCTACCAGACAGCCAACAGTATTATGCTTAGAGCTGTAATATCCTCCCTGCTGACAGAGATCCCAGTTGTGCCTTGCTTCAGCAACAGCTCAAATACCGATCCTTGGGACAGCAACAATCAACAACAGTATGCACTGAGGTCTCCAAATTCTTCCAGAAGCATCATGCCAAACCCTAAACTGCTTCCTGGCTTTGACCCAGGACTTAACCTAGCATTTGAACGCCTACATGATTCCCCAAGAGCAGCTTAGCTCCTGAAACTTCACATGCTTTCCGAGTAGGGTCTTGTAAGAACACTTCACCTCAAACCCATGTTTTCTTCTGCCACAGGGACTGTTTAGATGGCAAGATCATACATCCTTTAAAAGGAATACCAATAAGGCCACACTTTCTTCTTGGGCTCAACCACTAACAGGATGGAAAATATTCCTGAATGCTATGAAACAAACATTGGTAGGAAGTGGAAAGTGGTTTCTATACATGAAATGGACAGTTCAAAAAGAAATGTTCTCCATTACTGATCTTTTCCACAACAGCAGGGTTTTCCTTTTGTGACCATATTTTTCTCCCATTACTTAATTTGCCAGAAATGAACATGGGACTTGCTCATCACCTGGGGGAAAAAGCATTGTGCTTCTGGGATTAAATTCTCCAGAGATACTGCAGGAGGAATAGGAGTTGCAATGTGTTTCTAAGGAAGAGGCCATCATGCACTCACAACGTTTCACAGTCTTTCTGTGAAAATAGCCATTTACCTGGGGAGGATCACAGGTCTCCTCCAAGCTGCCCCGAGCCAAACTCAGCTCTCCACCAGGGAGCTCAGAGCCAGTCAGCTAGAACACAGAACAGGTATAACACACAGCAGGGGGATATGATTTGTCAGAAGAAGGATGTGGCAACCAGCCTCGCAAGTACATAACAAAACCAAAACTCTTTCCATGCATCCACCAGAAGGAATATGATCTACCTCAAATCAATATATTCCAATACCGTGTATTCTTAGGCATGTCAGATGCCAAGATCCCACAGACATAGCAAGAACTCCTCTTCACTGGAGTAACTATCCAGAGATGGAAGGTCGGAGACTGCAGAAGCATCTACATTAGTGTCCTAGCTCAGATTAAAAGAATATGCTTTTCAAGTAAGCTTTGAATTTACCTCCACATATACTTTGAATCATGTTATGAAGCGGTGTTAACCCACAAAAGCAGGATTCCTCACAAACCCATTCAGCCAGGTTTAAGTCCCAAATAGCTCCTTCCAGAAGCATTCTTTACAGATGTGTATGACAGACTCAACACTGTCTCATACTAGTCAATGCTTGTTTTGATCCCAGAGACAGAGGAAGCTCCCCACAGAGTTTCCAGGTCAAACACACCTGTTTTCATCTTTCATTCTTTTTAGTGCAACTATAACACATGGAGAAAAACCACAACACAGCAGCACACCTGCTGACTTAAAATTCCTCTATAAAGAGCACTAGCAGAAGCTGTTATGTATGGGTGACTATGTTACCCGACTGTAAAACCCATTTTTAATAGCAATATTTTTGTAATATACCTGAAAATGTATAGGATGGTGAAGAAATTCACACATAAGGGGTCCTGAGTAAGAGACAGCAGCTGGTTTCATGATTATAATACCCTTACCCTGTGCTTCAGGAGGAGTTCTAAGATGTCAAATTCTGTAAAAGTACAAAGGAAGAAGCAAGGCCTACTTGCAGCTACTGAGTGCAGTCTGTAGAAAGAGTCCCTCCGTCCATTTGTAAGCCATGCCTTCAAGGCAAAGTCAGACTTACATTGTAGTTGCTTCACCTAAACCACCTCACACACATGAATGGTATCTCATTTCTAAAAACAAATATACCAATTCCAGCCTGCAACAGTCCCCAACTCTTGAAAGGACAGCTATTCAAGACCAAATAGCATTTTTGCTTTGAACACAAAAAGTTTCATATTCCAGGTTGTGAGCTAAACCTCTTCACAACAGGCTAAGAGCAGTAGATCAGAGTATAGCACAAGTTATCTTTCATCTCCAGATTTCAACGGATTATTCTGCATGAGTTCTACAGGATGACCATAGCATCAAACTGATGATGTTCTTGGTTTCCATCTTTCTACTTGTTCCCAAAATACTATCTCCCACACAAGGACTTAATGCCTTTAGCTGGGATCACACAGTGATAGGTCTGGTTTTAATTATTTACCAAAAAGGTCCCAACTAGATGGAGCTCTTTAATAATACAGAATTTTTCATTAACTCACCATCATGGCCTGTCCTATTTACCCTGGCACTATATAAATGCTGCTTTAAAAAAAGCAATTTGGATTTAAACATTGCCTTCTCCCACCACTCTTTTAGAGGCTTATTGTCTAAGTCAAGTAAAAGAGCTGAAAAGCACATGGTGTCCTGATTAAGGATGTTTCATAGCCCACTTCCAGCAGGTCAGAAGCTGAGCTCCAGGACTGTCTTATAAACAGTCCTCTGTTTCCAGAAGAAAAAAAATCCAACCAAATCATGTTTCATAAAAAGAAAAATATAGAAGTTTCCCTAGGAAAACCTTTGGTGAAAAGATACACTAGGTTTCTAAAACACATTTGTGTGAGATGGCAAGACCTCTTTGCAATTGTATTTAAGTACACCTTGTGGCCATTTCTATGAGACAAACTGCACACATTTTGCCAAGGTTAAATTTAAGTGCTGCTATGAAAAGCTTATGCAAATGTGTACATAAACTGATAAAGACAGCACCTGTAAAAGCCCATATAAACTGATCTGTCATTAGTGTGTACTGACCTTAATTCAATTCAGTTTTCCTCAGTCATGAATAAGAAAGCAGCAGTATGAAAGGACTCAGATGTTTCAATTTTTATTGCACATCGTTTGCCCTGCAATGTTTCGGAACTATTTTAACTAAAGCAAATTGAAGAACCTTTATATTAACATTACTTTCATTAGCTGTGGTATGATATGCAAATAGTCACATAAGCTTCAAACATGCAGCCTCAGTTTATGGTCGTCCAGCTCTACTCTTCAATGCTTTCAAAGTTTTCTTCATGATTGGTGCAATTTCTTCTATAACAAGAAAAGAGACCAGTTAGGATTACAGCTGCAAGTGATTTAAAATGGTATTAGCATAATATTATGCATATATTAATAGCAAGTGAAAACAATTATCTTTATAATCTTAGGAAATTTCATTTACTTTTGACAGGCTTCTTTTCACGTTGAGTCATTACATGTGAGCTAGAGCTTCCACTGTTGCTAGCAGAGACTGGACCTGATGTGTTATTTCTGCCTCTGCTTTCTGGAATAATTCTTCTTTTAAAACAAGAAAATAAGATAAAAGTTAGGATTTGATATCAGACTATTTGCTCTAACTTGTTTTGAAAAAACTAATCACAAACATTTAAGATTTCATACATTTAAAAACCACAGGAAAATTCACATCAGAAGGGATATCAGGAGGTCATCTAGTCCATTTCCATCCTTACATCAAATCTAATAAATGGAAAATTTGTGCATCTTATTTGTCTTTAAAATTAAATTATCATAATTTGTGACAGATCCAAAAGTTTAGCAACACCATTTTGATTCATAATGCCCTGTGCTCTAGTTTGCTCTTCATGTTTATTTTCCTCTTTGAACACAGCTGAACTGCTAGCTAGCTCTGACAGAAAATGAGGACAAATTTACACAAGCTTGCCTTTAAAAAAAAAAAAGTAGGAATATCTAGCAAAAGGCATAATAACTACCCCTAAATATTGGGTTGGAATCATCAATCAGCAAGACAAGGACTGAGGCAGATACAGAGCTAAAAGACAGTTAAACCAAGACAGCATTAAAGCGTAAATGTGATGTCACCAATCTAAGCAGCCTTGTACACTTTAGAGCTGATGTCTGCTACCAGTTATCATACACCACTGCACACTGAACTGCAAACAGCAACCTGTTGGGGATCTGTATGTCTGCCATAGGACCTTTTTAGCTCCTGCAAGACCAGCTTAATCAAAGATTTCAGCTGTGCAAATTCTTCAACTTGTAAAACCAATAGGTTTTCAGAGGACATGGTCAAAGCAATGAGATTAAACTCAATAGTGCCTAAACAAACTCTTGTTTCTCAAGAAGGCAAAGCAACAACCCTCTTACAGCTTCTTTCACACAACAGCAGTTCTTCCTAATTTATCATTCCCAAAACAACAACATGCAGGGCTTTGAGTACATAATTCAGCTATGGGTCCAGAGACTACTGTAGCAGAAAGGACATTTACACTACTGTACTTTAAGCACCTAAACGGGAAGGCTGGTCTGTCACAGCAGAGATACAACCTCCCACAGGGTAACTGAAAGCAAAATCCTAACTTGAAGTGCCTTAAGCTACTGCCTTGATGGTGAACTATCAGGTTGCCCAGAGAAGATGTAGATGCCCCCTCCCTGGAAGTCTTCAAGGCCGGGTTGGATGGGGCTTTGAACAACAACCTGATCTAGTGGAAGGTGTCCCTGCCCATGGCAGGCAGGTATAGAAAGAAGTTTCCTAATTTTATCAGCTAAAGGTGCTACAAAAGCATTGTATCTGGTGTCAAAAGCTCATTTTAAGTTCCTACATCCTACATCCAAGCTGTCATTCCTGCCTCATACAGCCACCATCTTGAGCAGTAAGTCAAGCTCCTGAAATTCACAGAAAACACACTTTCCCATCGTTCTGTAAGGGTTCCCTACCCCCCAGTAAACCCAGGTCAGTTCAGTTATCTAGTTCACGTGCCTAAGACAAAAAAATTACTCAGCACAACTGCAGGCACTCCAGCATCATAACAGAAACAGCCTAAAATGAACATGTCAGGAGAGTCAACTACACTAAGTCAGTCTTGCATCACATTTACAACAGCTTAAGTTTTATGCTCCCTGTTCCCAGCTATCTGTCATTATCCACTGACATTTGTCAACCTGCCTAACTATTCCCTAATTCAGATTAATGAAAAACGTTCCACCTGCCACTCCGTCAAAGGGATAATTTTGAGAGTGCTAGATGAGGAGCAATTATCGCAACATGGGAACAACCACAGGCAATAGGGACAGGGAAGGGCACCATGCTCACCAGCAGCCACAGCAGACTGAGTGACCACATCTTAAGACACCCATGTTCAGGCAGCATGAATACTCTCCATAGCTTTTATGGTCCAGCTGCCAGCACATGGACTCATCAACCCATGGGGTGCTTCTGAATCAAACTGCTGATTTTTCTTTTGGACAAGAACAGATATTCAAACAGTAAAAGCCAGCAGTCTGTCTCCATGTAGTTGAGAAGGGAAGAAGAGGTAGAAGCTAGTTGCTACAGGTTTATCTCCCTGTTGCAGTCATACTCTTGGATACAAGAAAATTCATTAGTTGGCAGGAACAGTGGGACAAACATCACATCTCAGCTTTGTTTTTCATGGCTGTTGAGCTAGTTTGAACTAAGATGTCACAAAGAAAATTTGGCTTTGTGCTATACAAAGAAAACATTTATGGAATCCCAGTTTTCTATTCATACTATCCAGAGATTAGTATGGCAACTGCTACAGACTGACTATTCCAGATACTCCTTTAAACTGCCAAAGAAGAAACCCACCATCAAGAGTATTAAAAGTTGCCGAGACTCATTCTGGTCAGCTATATCCCTCCAGACATCTAACTGGGATTTTATAAAAGCAGGAGAACTTGTGAGGCTACTAGACAGATTCATAAACATGAAACATCCACACTGGAATCTCCCCAGGATGTCAAGCAGCATTAGTGTAGTCTGGAGAAAACTAACAGTGTCCACTCACTCTGCAGCTGGGATGGTGAATTCATCACTAGCACTCTGGAGAAATTTGTAATGACTATGCATGTGCAGCAGAGGAGCACACAAGACTTAAGTTAGTTTCTAGCCACTAGCTGCTTAAAAAAGTAAATAGGGAGCTATTAAAAAAAATTTTGCCAGCAAACTTTTGTACTGACAAAGACATCTAAACTCAGAAGCACAGAACACAACACTTACTTGCACATCTTTATGGGATAAAGTTGGGTGACAGGTCTTGCTGTCCTATGGATTTCTTGCTGTTGGCAAATGTTCCTGGGTGGTTTTGCTGCACCAGTCATATAGGTCATTTTTACTTGCCTGCCTAATACAGAAGCAAGTAGCAGAGGATATGTGACTTTTTTGGCCCTTTATGTTCAAAACTTGGTTGATAATATGGTTGTGTGGCCATTTCAAGGGTTTAAATTGGAAAAAAACCAGTTCAGAAAAGCAGAATCTGGTACCAAAGTAGTAACTGAAACATGGCAAATAGTGTATGCAGTCATGTATACAGTATTTCTTCATATTAACTTTGGTATTTGCAATTACATTTGTACTCTTAGTTGTTGCTTAGAATCCTAAGTCTAACCAGGAAGGAAAGATTTGTCTACTCTATGCTCCAAGTATTATGTATTAATGTACTGTATCAATGCATGTATTTATTTTTTGAGCAACTTGCTTAAATTAAAAATTAAAAGGAACAGTGTTCTTTCTTGATGACTTCTAGAGGGACAGCATTAGTGCTCAGTGCAAACAAATAACAAAACCCTACATATTAAGTGTCAAGAATAGCAAAAGACACTAAGTTTTGTAAGTGGAAAAGCTAACCACAGATTTTACCTTTTGGTTTCTCAGACTGAGCTGAAGCAATACTTTTTGTAAGCCTCTTTAGTTTTTCTTCTCTCTGATTAAACAGTCTCGAGTACATTTCACGCCAAGACTCATATTCCAGAAGACTCTCATTTTTAAAATCTCTTTGGCAGTGTTTCTTCCACAAGTGGTCAGACTCTTCTGTAAACATCTGATTTGAACACAAGATATTTTTACATCTTTGACTTAAGATAACATTTTCAAGACCCAGTCCCCTGGTAGAGAAAGATGCAGAACAAATCCTACAACATATGCTGTGACAGGTACCCCCACACAGAACATGGTAATACCATGCAGAAATACTGACTTTAGTCTAGAAATCACATAGCTTCAAAGAGCAGAGCACTATATTTGAGTTAGTGAGCCATGCTTACAGGCTAGACTTGCATTTCCAGCCCAGGCTCAGGACACACTAGCTCTCAACTTTAGGTGTGCAGAGAAATAGCCAGCTTGCACTACAAAATGCTGCACACTCAGAACCTCAATGTTCAAATTCATCATGTAGTTGAAGTCCTAACAAGGTAGATAAGAAATCTACCACATACATGAAATGTCACCCCAGACACTTCCTGATTGGTATGCTTTGCAGCCTTAACAGTTTGTAACTTGAAAACAGTTGGTTCTATTATGACTTTCCCAGCTATTTCAGGGGTAAATACTATGGTCTTTTTTATTATCATTATTTTTAGAAACATAAATACTTTTCTACCCACAGTGGCTTTAACTTACTCATCAGTAATAATTCTTTGAAATTACTTAAATCCTGACACTTGAGAAAGGGAGGCAGCTGAACTCAAAGAAATAAGTGTGCAAGACAGAAAGCCACTGTAACCCACGGAGAATATCAAAAAGGGTGCAAAGAAGGCAAAACCAGATGCCTCATGTCCTCCATGATTCCCTGAAATTAACAAGGCAGAATTTACCGGATTACATTCCTCTATTTGAGACAACTGCTCTGCCGTGCAACGTGTTAGAACAGGCTCAAGAACTTCAAAGGGCACACCTCCTACTTTACGCAGCACTACAAAAAAAGGACAGTACTTTCAGTAGGTTATTTCTTTTACTCAGTGGGTAACATCACTCAACTTTAAAAAAATTTAGCAAGTACCAACAGAACATGTTTTGAAGTCAGGCTATGAAAATATTTATGAATCAGCAGTTCCATACTGACTGGCAGTTACATTTGAGGATGGAGAAAGTATCTTTGACTAGATATTGCTCCATCTGTAGTGATGTGCATCACTCCCCTCTGCCTACACAAGGGAATAAACAAATTCTTGATTACTCATTCTAATTTATGTAAACAAACATGCTGGAAGGAAAAAAATCATCACGTTTTTGGCTTATAATTTATAGGACATTATATTTTAACTAAAATTGGAACTTTTAAAAAAGTAAGCTTTCGAAACGAAACTACATTTTAGCACAGCCTGCTACAAATCCTTTCAAGTACTCACAATCAGTATTATTTTGAAGCACACGGATGCACTGTTCATACAGTGTCAGCATCTTTGAAAGACAGACTGTTTTAGAGCCGGAGTAAACTTGCATTTTAGAGTTCAGTCTCTGTCCTGTGAATTGACCCATCTCACTGACTTGCTTGGGTGCTTCTACAACAGGTGCTAGGGGAGCTGTAAACAAAACATCAGGCAGGGTTTCCTTTACCTCCTGACATTTTACAATGCTTTAAACATTCAGCTTTGAGAGAAACACAGCTGGTAGGGCACATGTATACTCTTTTTTTCTTGAAATACAAAGCTATGGTGTTACAGTTCGGGGCCCTGACACATATGATGTGTTACAAAGTTCATTTATCATCATCTAACACCAAGACAGCATGTACACTGCAAATGAGCTGCACCAACTGAAACCAGCCTTACATTATTTAGCTCAGGTCTATAGGAGCTGTATTCACATCTAGTTATCACTATTATCAGCCTACAGCACATTACTGACCTTCCACATTATCCTAGAGAAGCCAGAAGCTGCAACAACAGTGATGTTTCAAGACAAGAGTGATTATGAAATCACTGAAACCTCACAGGAGCTGCAAGGGGAACCACTGGCACTTTGTGTCACCTACCTATAAAGATGTTAGCAAGTTCCTACATGGAAGCTAGACTTAGTGCTTCCCATATTTGTTTTATCTAATATAATTTCTCCTAAAGCTTTGCCTGCTATAAGGTACAGACAGGAGTAAAGATAAATGGAGCCTGAAGAACTACCACCTGATCTACACCTTCTCTACATCTGTGGTAACCTTCCACAGTATTTCTTTATTTAGCAAGCCATAAGAGGGAAGTCTTTAACTTACTTCAGCTTCAACATGATTTCTACAGATGAGAAAATAAAGGTGAGGCATTTCTCTGTGATGGACAGCTGAGCTTAGTTTATTAGAAAGGGGATAAAGACATCTCTACATAGAGCTGTAAAAACCTTCACTATTTCACATTCAACAGCCTTGAACACTACTTACCTTTAAAGTCTGCAGCATATGGAGATGAGATTGAGATGCCTGTCAGAAATTTAGGCAGTGGAGTATTAAGAAGATCTTGGAGGGATGCCACCTTGGCCTGTACATAGTCAAGGAAACATTGCTTCAACATTACAAATTCAGGTTTACCGAGGCTTAAAATAATCTACAAAAAACACCTTAAGTAAACCCCAAAGTTAACTAGGATAACTAGAATTATTGCTTTTCTGCACTAAAATTTACTCTCTGGATTACTTTTCAGCATATCCTTTCATACTCTATTTACCAAGACTACATCAGAAAAGGAACTTAGTGGGATATCTGCAATCAGTGCATAAAAAGAGATTAAATAACAGAGTAGATGTGTTCAGCTAACAGGCTTTCAGATAAATCACTATTAAGGTTAGAGGCATGCAGTGAATGAGACAAAACTGCGAGATGACAAAATCATAATTAAATGTTTAAAGGCAAACTAAATGCCATCATGAAAGACAACAAACAGCTTTATACCTGGTTCTATCAAGGCTCCTATATTGTGCTAGATAAGACATATAGCCCAAAATTTTCACAGACTGTTGCAGAGGCTGGTAAGGACAGGTCCCTACAAACGATCAGAATTATATGCAATGTCTAAACTGGGTCTTAGGTGTCCTCCAATTCTAAACCAGGCATTTATAGTCCAAAACTTGCACCTCCCTGCACTTCATTTCAGTATCTTTAATAACTTTTCATGGCTGCTTGAACATTCAAGATTTTTCCTCAAACAGTTTATGCTGGATTATCATACACAAGCCTCTACATTAATATTACTCTATTTGGGACAGAAGATAACACATTCAGATTGCATCTTCACAATAAAAGCCTGGAGCTTTCATGTCACAGTAAAGAAAAACTTAAGACACCTCTAATTCCCAGTACACAAAAGGGCTTCATTTAAAAGGTCCAATTAATACACGTTTAGATCTACCTTGGCTCAGAGGAGCCACTTAAACTTCCTTAACTTCATGAGATTAGGATAGTCCACATTATGGACACGTATAAACTACTTTTATATCCAATACTGTGGTTTACTTCAATGCATTAAAAGAAAGTTTAGTTCCACTGCAAATCTAAGATTCACTATTAAAGAACCACAGCATCTGACAAAACACCTGTGCTATACACAAACAGCTGCTACAGTCACAAACCAGGCGGGTCAAGCATAGAAGAAGGGGACATCTTTCCAAAGGTAAGTACCTTTACTTTACAGGTAGAAATCAGATTAGCTGATATGGATCAAAGACTATTGCCATATTAGAAATAATCCCAAAAATACAGGACAAGTCAATTGTAAACTGCCAGTATGCAATAAACAATCATTTTTTTTCCCCAATTATTGCAATTTTTGGCAATTGCAATGTAGCTGATATATCATAGCCATGCAATCTGTTGCTTAAAATAAATATAGCTTAATTTCACTGAAAATAAGAGTCCAAAGCACTTATTCATCTGCAGTTTACTTATTATTTTCAACCATGCAGTGGCTTACCTTTTTATTAGGAGTTTCTGAGTGATCACCCTCACATTTTTTTACATCTTTCTCTCCCACTTTGACATGAGAAAATTTTGAAATCTTCTGTGGTAATGAGCTGTTCTGTTCACTGCACTTCTTTGGCTGTTCACCTGTAGAACAAGCCTTCCTCTTTCTTTTTTTGGTAACTTGATCATAATTAAGATAAGCTTCAAAAGACATAGTAGGGGGCTCAAATTCCTCATCACTAGATAATTCAGCTTTTCTTTTTATGACAAGTTTTTGGGTTTGTTTCTTCACATGCTTATGATCTCTCTGCTCAGAAGCATCCTTACTAGGCTTTGCTTTCAGGGGTGAAAAGTCTTTATTGGCTGCAGAGGAACACCGCTTTTTTGAAACTTTCTTGCTGTCTGTGGAGGTTCTCTCTTTGAAGTCACTTTCCTTAGCTTGAGGATTGGTATCCCGGGAAGCATGCCTAGAACCACTGTTGCTACATTCTTTATTATCACATTCTTTTTGAGACTCGGAATCTCTGCTTTTGTAGGTCTTTTCATTACAAGTACACTGCTTATTCAACTTTTTAGAAATGGGAGCATTACTGGAACTTCCAGAGGCCAGTACAGATGCTTTGAACTTCTCTGAAAGATTCATCTCCTTGGAAACAGAAGATTTTGTCTCATCTTTTTTGGTATTTTGTTTTCCTCCTCTGTGACCACTGCAACATAAAAATAATCTCATCCCATGCTACATCTGATGCTAAATTCTTAAACAAATCAATCTTTTTATCTATACTAGTAAAATTAAAAGCATTAAATCACACCACATGTCAATTTTATGAGACCCAGAACTGTGCTTTGCTCTTATTCTTCCATTATCTGTACAGAATCCTAGAGAAGCAGCTCTTGGGTCCAGCACCACTAAATACTGCAGGAATTGACAGTAAGATAAGTGGGGAGTTGGAACATAACCATCAATAGGAAAACATGCCTTACAGTACTATTTGCTTATAACATATTGGATACCACTTTTTACACAAGTCTCCCTGCATGCTTTACAACACAGACACGGTACTTTAAATAACTGGGAGAAAGAAAATTGACAACATGCTCTGTAGGTGATACAGATTGCAACAGGTCAGCCTTTATGCTTTTCTTCTCATAGGTTTTGGTATTTCTTTTTCCCACTGTGTGAACAACTTCAGATTTAAAATGCACTATTTAGTCAATTTAAATCTTTGGCTTTCTCAGCTCAACTGCCTCAAGTTACCAGAGGTCTGCAAAACATCTAAAGCACAGTCAGCCTGGCCACAGCAGTGGTGACTGCTTCATTCTGAGAAGAAATTGCATCTCCTCAGTGTGACTCCTCCAATATTGGAAGCGCCCCTCAGTCCATAAGAGCATTATAGGAAAGCTTTCTATACAACCAAATCACTGGAGAGCTACCTCATTTAGCCACCACCTCCAGGAAAACAGAGCAAGCTTCCCACTTTCCTGAAGAAGTGCATAACAGTACCCATCACTGGCTTAGTCCTGCTTTCATCAGCTGGGACCTAAGAACTTGTGCCAGTCAAAAAAAAAAAAAAAAGCAGTTGAAGTCTGAGTCCTGGCTGGCTAATTGACCAATACTAGTTGCTCTGATTTGTTTTCTGGTATTTTATAAGACAAAGACTCATTTCCTCCATTCAATTTATGCATTTGTCCTAATGTATATTTGTCATTCCAAACACTTTCCTAAGCTTTCAAAGATGTATTTTATAAAGTTACACTACAGTACAATTAATTTTTAGAAAAAAAGTTAGATCACACCTACCTATTATTTTCTGGAGGAATAAGTTTTTTCCACTGTTTTACCAGGGTTTTAGCTAGATTCCCAGCAGTGTCATGTTTCCTAAAACCATTAACTGTTTTGCCTATGCCAGTTTCCTGTTGAAGATAGTACAAGAAAGATGGTCAGAATAAATCACAAGTAACACCACAAATAAGACCTTCTCTAAAACTGCTACAAGCAGTATTAGCCTAGTAATCAGAGCAAGCTTATGGCAGCTAAAGAAATAAATGCACTATTTATACTGCAAACAGAACTGAAAGAAAGGTAAATATTTATAACAAGTACAGGGAACAAGATGCAGTATTAATTCATAAAACTAAAAGTAATTTTCCTCCATTAAATATACATATTTCAGGAATTTCTCTTGGTTCAAATGCTTAGATGCACAAAATACATACTGTTCCAGGGAACTAATCAACTCAAATTCCCTTTAGGCTTATACAGGTACATTTTAGCATGCTAGAGAGCACATAAAATGGATGTATTATAATCTAAAATGCATCTCAATCGGGAGTACTATGGGGTAGAGGGGTCAGAGGAGCAGAGTTCATATGGCCAAACTCAGTTTCAGCCACAAGAAAAACCTTGACATTTAAAACCCATCATTTTCTGGTTTTCCCCAGTACAATTGTTGTCACATTACCATTGTGCCTTCAAGCCTTACTCTAGTGAGTTTTATGTTAAGTACAATTATCTTGCAGTCTTTGGGTGTATATAGAATCACAGGTGATTTTTTTTTTAAATCGTGTGTTCTCAGTATCTCCGATTCATTAACTCTCACTTTTATGATACATACAAAACCTGGAATTCACTAGGTTCGCAGAAACCTGTTAATGCTCTTGCTAACTAGTGATACCCCTGTGAAGTCTGAACAAGAGCTACATATGTGCTACTCCCACATAATCATCTCACACCTTAGAAAGCACTTGTATAGAAGCTAAATATCCTTAAAGTGAATTTAATTTGAGCAATACTGGTTTGGTAAGTCAGTGTATTACAAACAGATGCAAGAAGTTTGGTGGAATTATTTCCTAAAGCAATTTATGTTCTTCCAGTGCATTAAAAATAGGTGGAGTCCTCAGTTGCAAGATAACTCTTTCCTCTATTTGACTTGAAGGTTTCCATCAAAATCTGTCACATTATAAAACATGCAAGTTTGCTGGAAACATGAACTGTCTGCAGAAGCCTTTTCATTCTAAACAACTAACTGCAATACGGAATTATTTTGTTTTCCAACAAAAATAAAGAAATAGTGCTGTATTCCAGTAGAAGTCTACCAGTGTTTAGGCAGGCAAATGCTTTTGCCTGAATAGGCCAGCCAAACGTCTTAACTACCATATTTTTCTCTTATTCTTCAAAGAACTCTCTCAAAATACATGTTTCTCTTCTTCACAAAATACAGACACATTGCTCATAGTAACTTGAAGCTTCATAGACCAGTGTGAGAATTTCCAATATAAAATTTGATAGAATGCAGCTTGGATAAGGATACAAGTCACAAGTATCCTTACTTGGGGTACCTGGTCTTTAAATGAAAGAAACTAACCTTGAGCTGCTAATAAAAGACAGAAAATTGAGACAACTGACCTAAAGAATGGTTCACCCATATTTGCTTTGTTTTAAGCATTGACCCAAAAGCAGTTTTACAGCGATAAGAAACCAACCCTGAGTAGCAAAGTGTTTTCTATATGCTCAGATTCCTGCTCAGTACTATCACCATTGGCACAATAGTGCATTTGTCAAGTCATATGCCCAGCTTCCAGCTAGCTTTTGGAAAAGGCTCTGTGGTTCCTTGAACAGAGCTCTAAAAAAAAAAATAAAAATTATGATTAAGAGTTAAAACTACAAAACGCAACAATTCCAGACTCCTGACATTTTCACAGTAATTCACTACAAAATAGTTAAATATATTATTGGTTACTTACCACTAGAATATCCAGTGATATATCCAAATCCTGTAGTACTTTAAGCGTTTTTAAAATCTGGAAGGAAACATTAGATTTTTTTAAAACAAATATTCATTAATTCTACTCTGGTTTTATCCTCCTCAGCTACATGTTTAATTCAAAAATACTCAGTAGTGTCAAAAGGAATACTCAGTAACTTCAGGAGAATGTAAACACTCCTTTACCACACATCAGGACTCTGCCTGAGGTCAGTGCTGTGAACCAGTACAGTTCTGTCAACCCCTCAACTTCAACAATACCAGATTATCCAGTATTTTTACCACTACACAGTGGTAAAACCACTATCCACAATTTACCACTACACAGATTACATTAAAGATACAGTAGTACAGGCCCCCACTTCTCATGCAGCAGTTACCCTCATTTGTCCCAGAACTGATAAAAAAGCTGCATTATGCAGAACCAGCACAATGCAAAAAAGCAGCAAGTCTCCCAGCAGGTCTCCCAGTCAGCAACATCATCAGCCCAGGCCACAAAAGGACAACAGGGCTGGTGGCAGCCCAAGTTGCAAAAAATACGGTTTGAACACTTGACTGCAATTTAACAAAATGAGCTCAAGCTAGAACAGCTGTTTTGTTTCACACTGACGAGGTATACACCTGTTACAAAAAACATTTCCAAAGCAGAATATAATTTTTCAAATACAAAATGACTCATCTTCCTCTGATAAGTGTCTTAGTAACACAAAAATCCCATTTATAAGTGGAGTTTAAATTTCTTTGGCAATGGGTATACAGCACCCCTGACTCTTGCAGTTGACCACACACAAGCAATTTGCCTTATCTTTCACAAACTTCCATGAAGCTATGTTATGTAGATGACAGAATTAATGTGCAACAGAAGAAAGACTAAAAAAATGCTGTTACAAAGCCTGGCATACTAATCAAGTTTTTCAGATCATTACCACTTCTAAATGCAGTGGCAGGAACCTGCAGGAATGCAAAACAGACTACCCAGAAATATTTTAACTACAATAACAGCTACGATAAATGATGAACTGTCATTTATTATATTAAATATTGCTTCTGAAATGGTGTTGCAGGAAGTACAACAGGTACTAAAATAGCAAACTCGAAGAAACAATTTACAAAGAGCAGTGGGGGGGGTATTTTTCTCTACTGTTGTTCTAAGTTTCATGGCTCTTATAATGTATTAGTAATGGAATCCCACACTTAACATTGAATTTCATTGTGTACAGTAGGCTCTATCGACATGCCTGGCATGCAGTTCTTCCTGTACATCATTCACCCTGCCCTAGCTTCTGAGACCTACAGAAGTACAGGAGAAATGCTTCACAGCCTGGGAAAACATGAGAAAAGCTGTAATGGTAAGATGTACACCTAAGAACAGAGGTAACAAATCAACTCTCCCAAAAAGTTCAGCTAGCTACAAAATGGCGGGATGCCTATGAAAAAGCTTCCCGACGAAAATTTCAGAACCCGTACAAAAGCCATGTGAAGTTATGTTTATCTCCTACTTAAGACAGCGCCTGAGCTAGCAAGTTGTATTAAGAATATACACAAGAGAACTACTCTTCCTTCTGAGAAGGATTTAAGCTTAACATTTAGCTTTTTCCAGGTACTTCACAGATATAGGCTACATATTTTGTGATCTGAAGACTTTTTCTAAATAATCCCATCAGGAAAAAAATGTTTTGCAAAGATGCTTAAGTAGAAAAAATAATAATGGCTCACAATGTTAATTATAAGCATTGTCAGGCTAGTTAATTTTTTTATTTAATTTAAAAATATATCCCCGTTCATTTAATTTATTTTGCAATGAAAAAGGAAGTAACCCATTGCTGACAGGTTATATTGTGCTATATAGCATGACTAGATACTCAAGAAGTGCACACCACTGGGAACAAATATAAGTTCGTCTCTGGCTGGTGATATGTGTAAAAAATATTAAAAGATGCTTTCATCAAGCTACAAAGAGCATAGGGGTTTTCAGTGTTTCTTCTTGTTGGGTTTTTGACTAAGCTAATTCATAAAGCCAAGTTCATTTCAGAAGAACAGATTCAGGAAACAGGCAATTACTATTCATATGACTTAAAGCCAACAGGCTAAATTACAAAAGTACCTAGATGACAAGCATATCCAAAAGCAGTCAACACATTTTAATGAAAGACAAAGCTTTCAAGTTTTTCTAAACCAAAGACCACACTGTTCATTTTGCCTTCTTGATATGTATATCACATTTGTCAAATTAAGACAAACAAGGGGGGTTCATTAAGAACAAAATAGAAAGCATTGATCAAAGACTCTGACAAAACTTTCAGCAGAAGCAATCCTGATCTTGAAAGCAGGGAACAGCTCAGGCTGCAGTGAGATTGACAGCTATACATGTACGGGACTATCAAAGGAGAAATCTCCATTTGCGTTGTACTGTTGCTGGGCAATGTAAATGGTATCATCCAGCCTGACAGTAGTAATCACCCACCTCTGAACCCTCGCATTTAGACTGACTTACAGACACAATCAGGAAACAAGCAAATTTAATTTGTGGTAAACATCAGTAACAGCAGAGAAACATTGTATTTATCCTATTTGCTAGAGAGTTCTGATTTCTCTATGAAAGACTATGAGGTGCTGTTTGTTTTTTAAAGTACAAATACCAAGCTCCAGTATCTATCAGACTTTGGCAAAGGCCACACAAGGTATACTGTGAAGACACAGTAAAACCTGTCACTGAAACTAAAGCTTGTCAGAAACATGATCTTTGGTGTCATGATATTTATATGGTGCACCCTTACAATTATTGCATAAAATAAGGCAAAAGGATAAAGTAATTTATCTGAATCCTGTTCTGAGCAGGCTTTCAAAAAGAAAGTGAAGACTGATCGTTGTGGTGCCTTGCTCTAACCATATCTTTTACCCATCTAGCTCTTATCTCACTGGACTGTACCCAGTAATTTTCCCCCAAGTTCTTCCATATACACAATACATATACAACCCTCCACTGGTTTTCAGACTATTGTGCCTTGCATACCACTATCACCTATACTCTCATGGAAAAACTATTAACTTTAAAAGACATGGTAAACTTTATAGAAAAATTATGAAGGCCGTAAAAGTTACCTCTATATACAATTCCTGAACTATACTACATAATCCCTAAATACTGATTTCTCAAGAATGATCCAAAGCCTTTAGGATTGTTGTTTTTCCAATAAATGATACTCAAAGAAAGCCTAAGACATGAATCTTCATGCAATGTAAACAGACACCAGAAGCAGAGCCTTGTGGACAAACTGAGAGCTGTAACACACATACTGGTGTGAGTCAAAAGCAAAGGTGACAATAGGAGCAAGAGCGAGCCAAGATGAAGGGGAGGAGGGAAAGCAGGCAGGCATTTGGAAAGTGGAGGGCAATGATAATGAGCAATGGTTAAGAAACATGTGAGCAAACAAAATTTTCCAGAGTCAAAACTGAAAGCAAAGTGATGACAACAGATCCCAGGTGTGCCAAGTTTAGTCTCTTCCCCCTGCACCAATGTTGCTCCGTCATCCCTTATACGAGCATTGTGCAGTCATTTTTTCTAGCTAAGCCTGGACCCTCACGAAGGATGGGACCCATTAACAAGTCCCCAGACCATCCATGGTCAAGGGACTGACTGAACATTTCACCACAGTAACTCTTTCCTGCTTCTCTCCTTCCCTCCTTGCTCACCAGCTGCACCTCTCTCAAAGGGATCCCTGTAATTATTTAGTTCATTCTCTTCTATAACACAACCCATAAAATTTCACCAAGTCCATAACTTCTGCCTGAGCTAGACACCTCATCTGAAAGAGCACCAAGACTTCGAAGACATGTTAGAAAAACCCAACACATTCCCAAGCAAGTCATTCCCATGACCTCAGTTAAAAACTAAAACCAAAAACCAAAAACCCGACCAAATTAAAAAAAAACCCACAACCAAACCGTTTGCCTAACTAAATTTTGTCTAATTTTGTCTTCAGCTGTTGAATAATCTAATTATCTCTTCCTGATAATTAAAGGAATCTTCTTTCAAACACTAATTACACACTTTACCTTGGTTCTTTAGTTTCTGCAGGTTATGCTAACCAGAGCTATAGCCATTCTTTGGCTGTCCTATCTTTCCAGCTCAGCAGTGTTGTTTTTAAAAACAGTCCCCAGAACAGGACATAATATTCCTGTAATTGTCCCTCTAATACTATATAGGAGTAATAACATAACCCTGCTAAGCTACCCAAAGATAGCATTTATTCCATAAGCCACTGCATTGTACTGCAATTTCATGCTCAACTGGTAATACATCAGAGCTCCAAATCATTTTCTGAGTCAGTGCTCTCCAAAATACAGTCCCCTATCCTAAATGACCTATATTCATAGCTCCTAGCTGTGACTTTCCACTGAACTATGTTAAAATGCGTGTTGCTCAAATGAGCGTAGCCTAGCACATGATGAAAGTTGGTTTCTAGAAGAGTCTCTGACACAAATTACTTCAGCATTTAAGGCATTTCACTACAATGCTTGCTGTCTTCTAAATTAAGAAAGATTTGAGTAGCATCATGTCAAGAACAGATGCATAATCATCCCCCACCCCAGAAAACCTCCACTACAAACCCACAACCAAACCCACAACTCAACATTGTTTTCTGATGAGCCCTGACATTTTTGGTGAGTGCAATTGAAATCCATTCTATGTATTGCATCAGGTCAATAACATTGCTACTGTAATCAGCATCATACAGAAACAACTCAAATGCCTTAAGAGATTTGTATGTATTTATGACAGTATCTGCTGAATATAATTTGAGATAAATTTGGCAATACATATCTACATAGAGCCTCATCGAGTAGCATGGATCATGGCACCAACCCCTAATTCTGCATCATCTACATCTTATATGCAACATCATGCACCTACTCAACACATTTCTTCATGATCAATGTCAACTACAACAATTTCATTTACCTGTACAAACAGTAGTACTTTTTTCCTGTCCTGATGAACTTCCCTAGTACCTTGAGCATCACACAATACCTAAATCATTAGTTCAGTTCATTCTTTGGTCAATTTTCTGCAAATTCACAGGGTAGCTCTCAAACCATGCACATTAAGAAGCTTTTGGCATGAACAATCTATGTTCTGCATCTTCCCTGGTTGCTAGAAGATCAAAAACTATTCAACAATTATTAAAAAGTGCCAAGACAAATATTCTCAAGTATGGGCAGAAATATTCAACAACACCAACATTTACCTACGTACAGGTCTGTAATATTTTCATTATTCTTTCCACACATACCTAAACCCCTCCTCTTTGCCTTTAAAGATGATATGCACATGCTTTCTATTACTAGATTTACAATTTATTAGTAGTGCATTTCATGACTGCAATTTACAGCTGTCAGTTTCTCACTTCCCCTACCACCCCTTAGCCCCTGGTATCTGTAAATATTTCTATTTCACTACACAGTTTTACAGCAGAAGTACTGCAGCACCACCATTAGTCCCATTTTATGCAGCACCTGCATTTCCTCCCTTAATGGAACCAATCTGCCAGGGCTATTCACATTTTTCACTAGATTGTGGTCTGAAACTTATTGTTTCAGGAACAATTAAACATTAGCTACCTGTAGAGTAGGTAGCTCTGTCAGAAGAGCAGCATATCAACACCAACCCCAAGTATTAAGAAATTCAAAGACTATAATACCTGACCATTACTGTAGCACAAGAAGAAATTTTAGGTTCATTGAACTGCAAAGTAAAACATCTGAAGAAGCACCTGTGCAGATGTTTGCATTTTGGACAGATACAGCCTACAGCACTGGCACTCAGGAAGATATTAGAACATTATGGGCTAAGAAAATCAGTATTTCCTATATGTGCATACACATGCACGCTTTGAAATCACACAGTAGATATGATAAATAAGTGCATTTTTCAAGTTCATTAACTACCAAATACAATGCAGATTAAATTTTACTGCTGCCCTCTGCTTTCAAATACTTCCACAAACTTGTTCCCAGTTTTAATGTCTTAGAAATCTGTCATGGCAAATGCACTCTCTACTTTCAAACTGAATTTAACCCTCAAAAAAAACCCCACCCTTCTGAATACACCATCAGTCAAATGTGATTTATTAATTCGTAAAACACTGAGGTCGGTTGAGCACATACTGCTTTGTTCTCATTTTCTTTAGAGTCCTGGCTTTGTTCTCATTTTCTTCAGAGTTCAGAGAACACAGAGTGCCCTCTTTCCGCCACCACCCTGGAGCCTGTGCTTATCTCCCCATCTGCCTCTCAGTACCTCAAGAGTGTCAAGCACAGCTCCCACGGGCTACTCTGAACCATCTCCCCGCTGATGTTTGCTTGCTTCAAGTATTCCTTATCTAGTCCTTGCAGCTACTGAGCAGCCCCCCTATCCTACTGAGGTTGTTTAATTTCTTTCAGAGATAAGAGCAGCTTTGTTCTCACACCAGGAATAACAACACAGGGTGTGACAGCTCCTACTCTTCTTGCTCTGCACCATTAAAATAAAGCAGAAACACCTATTTCACCAAAAAAAAAAAAAGCTCTTAGGAACATAGAAATTAGCACTCTGGCTGCTGTGTTTTGACCTTCTGGCCAGGCTGAGAAGACTTGACACTGCCAACATTACCTCTTAGATGTAAAGACATGACACCCACTTTCGGTTGCCCTTCTCCTCACATAACTGCATGCATGGCCTCTTGGCCACGCACAGAAAGCTTGAGCCCTTACCCACTCGGGAAATAACCACACGTGACCTGACCACTACCCACCCCTCCTTCAACCCCGCCTGGCCATGACAAGGGAGGGAAAGGACATGGAGACCCCGGGCCAGCATCACAGGCACAGGCTCCCCCGGGAGCGGCCCAGCGGGCTGCGCTCAGCTCCCACAGCCCTCTCCCTGTCTCTTA